>NW_009713055.1:5207-35444 GCF_000703405.1 Apaloderma vittatum | reverse complement strand
TGGAAGCTCACAAGCCCACTGCACACACTACCCAGCACTGCAAACAATAAAATGCAGGCGGGCCACATGAATACTTAATTAGGTTACAGATACAAACTCTTCCTCTATCAGCCAGGCAGCACTTGACACCCTCCATATCTGTCTGTTCTTAATTAGTATGTTCTTAATTAGCAAACTGATTTAGCACAGAGACTCCATGTCCTGGTTTTTCTTCCAGCTTCAGCCACTCAGTTGCCATTCAATGCCTACGCGAACTATCTTAGCAGAGTTTTAGCATCTAAAGCTGAAATAATGAACCGTTTCTTTCCCCTGCATATCAGCTGCCTTGATTCCATGGCTACAACATTTTTTTTTTGGACGCTCCCTGGAGGGGAGCAAACACCCAGAATCAACCCTCTTAATGAGACCTGCTCCTAACCGAGACCTAAAACTGACCTGTTTCACTGCCCATGTCCTGCAGGAGACTTGTAATAGTAGGTGTTATTAAAGAGTGCATAACATATAGAGACAAGACTGCGTTCCTTACAAAATAAATACCAATTTCCATAAAGATCTGATGAGCAGGAGTAGATATTATTTTTACAGAAGGCTGATTTTGAGAAGTGGGAGGTATAAGCTCAGTTATCTCCCAGAACAGGGTTGAAGGCTGTGTCCCTCACCTTCCCAACAGAACTGGCTCTTCAGCCACTGTCCAGTCAGTGCAAGATACACTGAGCACTGGTCGTAATTCAAAATTCACAGGTGGACAAGGTCTTTCTACAGCGTTCGCTCTTTAGAGAGGGTAGGGCCACTGACCAAGTGTGGCCAGACTATGCTCTGGTCCCAGTTCCCATGTTTGCTGATGCGTTTTGGATTTTAAAAGTTACTCAGTAAAAACTGCAGTGACTCCAACAAAGAGCCAAGGCAGAGCCTTACGACTCAAATGCAGCAAGAGGAGATGGAATTAAGTTATGAGCATAACTTTGAGAAACAGGCACAAAAGTTCTTGTGCCCAGAGCTTGTTCTAATGAAACAGGCCATCATTTCTGCTCCTTGGAAAACAGACACACACCTAAAGAATATTTTGAATAGATAAACTAGATAATCCAAAAAAACCCCTTATTTTTCATTCATCTCTTCCCCTCAGAATGGAATGATTTTGCCTTAGTCATAGAATCCTAGAATGGCCTAGGCTGGAAAGGACCTTGGAGATCATCTCGTCCAACCTCCCTGCCATGGGCAGGGACGCCTCTCAACTAGATCAGGCTACTCAAGGCTCCATCCAACCTGGCCTTGAACACCTCCAGGGAGGGGGCAGCCACAACATCTCTGGGCAATTTATTCCAAAGTCTTGCCCCCCTCGTACTGAAGAATTTCTTCCTGCCCAAGAAGTCCCAATATTATGAAACGTGTTCGCAGTTGCACAGGTGAGAAAGTAGGATTTTTGCACAGACAACAGACACCTGGGGTAAAACTGATGTCACAGTTAAAATTTTTCTAATATGGACAAGGAAGCACAAAGCCATGACAGAGGCATGGCAACAGATATCCAAAAAGGAGTCAGACTCCTGTATACCGTTACACTCTGGAGCACAACTGTTGATACATGGAAAGTGCTCCAACATGACAAGTAATGGACAGTACTCAAACAACTCTTAAAAGAAGTCTAAATCTGTTCTTGTTTCACCTCCTAGTTCTGAACACCTCCAACCAACTTAAAATATTCAAGATTTCTTCCATGAGAGCAACATTGAACGAGTCCAGTTGCAGTCATGGTCAGTCCCACTTCACAAAAGGCTTGAAAAATCCATGAGTTAAGTTTTCCTCTCAATGCCACCAGAGTGATTGAAATACTCAAGGGAGTTGTTCTGATCTCACACAACTAACTAGAAAGGGAAGGGAGCATTTGGCTCTAGCTGAGAACATGAAAACATTTTGGTTGATCCTTGTGAGCCATTAGGAAACGCCACCAGGACCTGTGTACTGACACAATTGTGGGTTTGGGTAAACTTCTGCTGTGCACGGAATCACGATTATACAATATACAATAAGAAACGGAGAACAGGGCTTCCCATTCCTGTCCCACCACATGACACAGCTTTTCCCAGAGTGAATGTTTAAACATTCTCTATTTAATGTTTAATCACAGATGTGCGAAAAGGGGAAGGAAAAAAGGTAATTGGTGATGATGTTACTAAAATTAGTTATGCCCACCTTTGAAATTATTCCTTTGTAAGAAGTGGGCATGGAGAGGGAGATTGGAGCCCTCTTTAATAATAATCACCGTTGTTATTCTGACAAACTTCCAAAAGGTTGTGCTGGTCTTTAGCGTTAGTTGCCCCAGACAGTCAGAATACTGATTTTTTTTTCAAATATAATGGTAAAAAAACTATAATCTGTGCAGTTTTCACAAACTGCGAGTATTCTGCAAGTGCCATCCACCGTATCGATTATTCTCTTCTAGTTCCTTAGTGAATCTTCTCACCCGTTCAATCAGAATGTCTCTGGTTCCTTTCCCATCACTTGGGATTACGAAAAACAACCTGGCATTTAGTCAAACTAGGACAGCTTTCCTGATAAAGTCCGTGGGGGAAGCAAATAATTTGTCAAATCTCTCTACTCCTAAACACAGAGAGCACTGCAAATCAATACACGGAAGTGTTCTCAGTTTGATTCCGACTGCAGAGAGGAAAGGGCAGCACCGTGTTCACTGTCTCCACACTAATTGAGTGAGAGTGTATTCTCCCATCATATCTACTTCTTACCAGAAAGGAAACGTGCAGAATACTGTGTATTACTCAAGCTGGGGAAAAGAAAGAAAAAAGAACAAAAAAAAAAAAAGCGAGAATTAAGACTTCTTGAACTGCACCTTCTGCAGGTGAATGCTCCTCCTGCAGGTGAATGCTCCTCCAGCCCTTCTTTATGCCCACACATCACCCGATGGATGAAGTAGAATTCAACAGTTTCTCACCAATGAGTCTTGGTGAATTTAAAATTCATATCAAAGTATCTAGAAATAGGCTAGGAAAACACAAATCCATGGCGATGCCTTTAGCTGTGTTTATCTACTTTCCTTGTTATTATTCAGCATGGCTATTATTTTGTGACATCCGCATTTTTGGAAATTAAAACTCAAACCACATGTGCAATCCATTTGCCAGATTAACAGTCAAGACTCCGAATTTTTTTTTTTCCAGTGTCATTCATCAAAACGTTGGATTTGGTGAAAAAAACATTTGCATCCGTTACTACAGTCCCTAGCCTCTCTGACCTTGAACCAACCTATGTGCTAACAGTACAACCTGGAATGTTTACCTGTCTCCCCGAGGTGAAGTGGTCTATTAAAATATTCCCAGGGACCAGGCTGAGAGCTCTCAGCTCCCTGAAAGGATAGCAAAGGACACAAACTCTTGGCAACTTGGCCAGCAGCGAATTGTCACAGCTTGCTTAAGGCTTGTTGATAAGTCAGTAGGTGTCCCAAAGAGTTCAAATTTTGTTTCCCAGGGACGCTAATGCCAAGAAGACTACTGCAATGTCGCATCTAACTTTTTTCCGTCTAAAAACGTGCTGTGAAGAAATCTGACTTTCACAAATTTTTGCTTCCTCTCAGTGTCTCAGGACCGATTCTTTTTATCAAAAAGCAACGCAAGTACATTCTTTCACTCCATGATGGCCTACAGAGGAAAACAGCACTTATTTTGCTCAACCGCTTGGTGTATCTCACATGGCTTCCATGTTTTCCAGGCGTGTACAAATCCTGTGTACAAAGTCTCCGTCCGGCTAAAGATTCAAGACGCCTGTGTCTCCTCTCCACGACTGGTCAACCTGTACACCAAAAGCTCATTTCTCAACTGCTCCGGATAGTTTGACTCCCTCCCCTTAAGCTCCTCAGTGCTACCCTCCTGCTGCTTCTCACCTTGAGCTGGCTCTTAAGTCACAGGAAAGCGGCCACCAGCCTCTCTCCCCAAGCTGGGCTGAGGGCATCACGCTGCCGCGTCCCCAGCGGAGCGTGGCGGGGTTCTATCACCAGCTACCTTCTGGAAAGGACGAAGTGGCATTAGGCGGGTTTGTTTTCTTTTTGCATTAGTTCACCCAGCCCACATCCAGTCCTGCGACCGCGGTTATGTAACTGGAAGTGGGCAGCCTGCCTGAACAAGACAGTGCTTACCCAGAAGATGCAGGATCTGCGCAATCTTTCGACATTGAGAATCAGCCAAATTAACATAAGCCTTTCATCTTTCATGTTTGTGGACTCTTCTGTTACCCTAAAGCTCCAGCAAAAACAGTGTCGTGCCTGTGTTTTTCAGCGCACGTTGGAAACATTTACACAAGCCAGGAAAGCAGAGTGCACGGTTAAAAGCCATTTCACTAGTTCAAACGTTGAAACTACGGTACAAACCACCATTTCTCTGCCCAAATCCGTTGTTGCAGCAGTGTGCAATATATCAGAGCTTATCGCCTTTGACGTGACAAAGAATCTCCTACTGCCAGCGTTCTCAGCTCACAACCAGCCAATTAATTCTCATTCCTCCATCAAGGCAAATACTCCAGAGTTAATAACACACTAAGGAACACTTTCTTAAGGAAATTCTCCCTTTCTAAGATATTTACACTTGTATTCTGGGGGGCAGGGGGGAATGACACACATACCTGAACAACTCTTTAACAGAAAGCATGTTAAATAATTAGAAGAATCAGAGATTTTACCATTTTGTTCTTCTTAAAGCGAACACTAAGAATGCAAATTACAGTAGTTCTTTAAGGACCTTGATACTCTGAGGCTGGCTGAATGTGAGCTGTCTTCTAGAAGGTGTGTAAGTGTATTAGCATGGCTTGATGCCTGAGTTAGTAAGTCCTATATCTCCACAGCTCTACACCCAAAATAGGTGATCTTGAGTCTATTTGAAGAGCAGAGAACAGCTCTCTGCAGGTTCCTAGACAAACCAGGAAAACTGAATGCCTGCTCAGGTATTAAGATGGTTTTCACTAGCCACTATGAAAACAAGAGACTGTTGATGAGGCTCTCTGAGGCTAGGAATAACTTAACTGGGTGTAGAACAGCAGAATCATAGAATCATTAAGGTTGTAAGAGACCTCTGAGATCAGCAAATCTAACTGTCAACCTAATACAGTCATGACCACTAAACTATGTCCCAAAGTGCCACATCTACCATGTGTTGCCTGATCTAGTTGAGAAGCGTCCCTTCTCATGACAGAGGGTTGGATTAAATGATCTCTAAGGTCCCTTCCAGCCTAGGCCATTCTAGGATTCTATGATCTACACGTTTTTCAATGCCTCCAGGGATGGTGACTGCACCACTGCCCTGGGCAGCCTGTTCCAATGCCTCACCGCTCTTTCAGCAAAGATATTTTTTCCTTATATCCAATATTCAGTACCTATGCTTTATTTCAGATGAGACACACTGTCCCAACAGTCACACCAGATTCCAGAAGATCCAAAAACAAAACAGCAGTGCAGAAAGTTAGATCCCCAAAGTGTAAGTGGCACAGGAACTCAAAAATCCACTGTCCAAGCTCAGCCAGCAACAGAGTCATTCTTGCTATATAGTTACTGATAAATGTGCAATAAAACCTCATCTTAGCATGACCCAAATCCCAGCTCGCCCGCAATGCACAAGTAAGATTTCCATTGAAGTGAGGGTATCCATTTAGAAACACAGTCCAGAACTTTCTATGAATGAAAAAGTCTGATCCTTAAGTCCTCAAAAACCTGAACATGACACTGTGGTTGAATGAGGGCATGAGAATGCAAGTGGATAGACCACTCATGCCAACAACGACCCTCCTCCAGTCTCCTCGCTCGCAGCATCATGCCCTAACCACCGCCTCGCAGCTTCTCCTGAGCGCTCACACTCACCTCCTCTCTGCTCGAGCCAGTAACCGTGATTTTACCGAGACAGCAAGGGAGTGCGAGCGCACAGGGCAGGGATTAGAGCACTCACCTATGAGGGAAGAGTCCTGCAGTCTGAACTCTGTTTTCGCAGCTCCTGCTGCGTTTGGTACAACTGTAAAGGGACAGAACCAGTCCTGGGAGCAGGGAACTGATCTCTCTCTTCCTAAATGGCTTCTCTAGGAGTTATGCTCACTTCTTCCCCTGTTTACCTGGCCTAAAGAAAATTATTTCCTACAGAGCTAGCCAGGAGTGGTGAGAATTGCCTGTGCCCTGGCTATTCTGGGAGTTTAAGCTTTCTCCTTCCAGGTGGGAATTGAGAATGTTAAGGCAGCCAGACAGAAAAAGGAATTCTGTATCTCTCACTCCCTGCAAAACCCCTAGCCCATTGAATAGCACGGCATAGAGCAACAAACTTTTATAAAAAAAAATACCCGTAGCTCTTAGACAGAAAAAGGAATTCTGTATCTCTCACTCCCCGCAAAACCCCTAGCCCATTGAATAGCCCGGCATAGAGCAACAAACTTTTATAAAAAAATACCTGTAGCTCTTACATTTCTGCAGGAACCCTGATCCTGTCCATGACACAGAACACATACATTTCACATTTAATATTTTCTTGAACATGTTACTGGCAGTAACAATTACTATAAATGCTGTTTTCTAGGGCAGAAATGGACTACAAAGTCACTTAAATCATAGATGAAAATGGTTTATTTTTCTCTTGGAACACAGTTGCAGCTAGAGAAGACTGATCTCTAAGACTGAACTTTGTTTGCCTTCACTCTTGAGCCAAAGCAACTTTTCATCACAGACAAAACTGGTGGAAATGTCTGTTAAGTTGAACTGAAACATCTAATGCCTGTTTGGAGTTGCACAAAGACACTGAACATCGAAACTTATTTCATAAGGTAAGCGAAAAACAAGTGGTTTAGTGGGCACAGTGCAAATGAAGCTGCCAAAGAGCCATACTTAGGAGTACTTAGTCAAATGTTTTTTTCAGTGTCACCTATATTAATAGTAAACAGATATTTTGTGTTTGAATGGTAGGTTTTACATTGAAGGAAGAATGAGGGATGTACATCTAGACAGCAGCAGACATAGGTACCTAGAAATGTTTTTTTTTAAGCAAAATCAATCAATATGAAAGTATTCGCTGCATCACTGTATTGACTGAACCAACGTGTAACAACATAGTGCAACACGGCATCAAGACACACACCTCACAAAAATACCTCTTTAGTCAAGCCATATATTCTAGAGCATCCCAGGCAGAGACTCTGTATGGAAAAGTGATGCCCGTTTACCTTGTGTGATTAAAATTACTGCCCATGTTATATTTAGCCAGCAGGCGAAAGAGTGGTAGGGCGTGAGCTGACTTTTGCAGGAACATTTTGCAGCTGAGTCACAGAGAGACGTTGGCTGTGGCCTTGGGAGGAGAAGGCTGTGAGATTAGATTTTTCCTTCTGGTGAGAGGAAGGCCCCTTGCCTTGCTGATTGCAACAGAGCAGAATAAGTGACATTAGAAGAGGTTGGGAGGGGGGCATTAATATATGCTAGGAGGCTTCACATTCACATAACACCAGAGGAGGATTGAATAAGAGTCACGGACAGCTCATCATATCTGCTCCGAATTATAAATCACCTCTTTCCTGCCTAATTCAACCTCTTCTCTCCTGCTGTACATTCAGGAAGTACTAACACACTTCACACACCCATGCCCAGGGTGTGAAGGCTGCACAGAAAATAGCTCCTACAGCTTTCGCTCCGACAGTGCGAGCTAAGACGTAGTCCTCAGCGTGATCGTTAACATGATCTGCGCTACACACACACATATCGAGTTGAAATATATTGAGCAGAGGAAGGGAGCAGAGGAGAGATGATATGCAAGATGTAAACAAAGGCTGATGGATTCCACAGTCCTAATTACCTAAGTGAAAGAGACAGTATTTTCCTATTCAGTTACAATCAAAGGAAGATTATTTTTTCCCTCCTTTTTTCCATTTTTTTCTTTAACAAAGAATGTAAAGATGTCTCTCCTGCTTTTCAGTACCAGATTACTTCTGGCTGAGCATAATCACATCCAACTGCACTCCTGTCTGACAAAGCGAGCTAATGTATCCCCATCTCCAGTCCATACTTCTTTCCCCGGAGCACAAAAATGCAGCCCTTTGTCTTGATCAATACATCGCAAAGACACATCACAGCCCCAGAGTTACTGAGGAATAACAGGTGACGTTTTTCATCTCCAGCTTATGTATTCAAGAGAGGACCAAATGACGCACACAAATAGCCCGGAGTGAGCAGCTGCTGCTGCACAGCGTGTGCACGGACCGATGACAGAACTCTGACTCACCAGGCTCTGCAGCAGAGCCTTGGAGGATACCTGACAGAGCAGCACAAGGCAATCATTTAAATGAAAAGCAATCACTCCTTCGAACGCTATGTCAGACAAGGATGCGTGTGTGTGACTAGAGTAACATATATACGCATTCAGAGTGACCGAGGGAAACACAACTGTTGCTAAAATACAGAAAATCAGCCTTGCTCCTGCACAGCTATGTTGAAGTCCCACATCTGCAAGAAAACTCCCTTCCTGTCCTTTTGCCACCAGCTGACGGAGTTGGTTTGCTGCTATTTCTGCTCGTGACTGCCGTTCACAGGAGCACACGGCAGTCTCGGTTCTGTTCAGAAGGAATGTTTTCTTAATAACAAAAAGCAGCATGTACCTTAGTCTGTAGCAAAAAAAAAAAAAAAAAGAAAAAAAACAGGAGAAAAGGCTCTCCCCTGAGATCTGGATGTTACGACACACATGGTTGCTACCTTTGCTGTCAGATCTACTGTTACTTTGCTGAGCGCTCTTAGGGAACCAGTTATTCATGGCCCTAGGCAGGTCTCTGGAGCCTTGAAAATGGCTCAGGGTTAAGTAAAAGGATTGGGCAACATCCCAGTAACAATATACCCAGCTTCCCCGGGAGCATTTGGTTCCCATTGTTTCCTAGTGGTATTTTCCATTCGCTTCCTAAGTGTTTACATCTCTCGTACCCAGTAGGCTCTTCAGGATACCCAAAGTAATAGAGAACGTTCATCAGGAAATCTCAGAGCATGGAGGGTGAAAGACTACAATGGCTTTGAGGGACCAACTGGGCCAAGATACGCAGTGCCCAAAGCTCATAAGCTGCCTGCAATTAAGATACCACCTAAGCAAATAAGCACGTTGAGCCCGGAGAACTTGAGCCATGACTGCCTGAGAGGAATGGCCAAGACAAGGAACCTTAAAGGAAGATACTGGATGAAACTGCTGCAGGTGAACCCGTGCAGATGAACAGCTGGAAAAGGGCTCCTTCGTACGCCATTGAGCTCTCCTGGTTTAACACAGAGCTGAGCCCAGTGGTTTAATCTTTTTTCTCCTCCTTTCAGTGCAACCAAGGAATTTCTCAGAACACTCACTTTTCTCAGAAAAGTCTGTAGCTTTTACGAGTAAATAACACATAGCATTTCCCTCATGAACACACGTGGGATGTGCCTTCCCATCCACACTTAGGTCCAGCGCTAGCATTTGGGCAGCAACCTGGGGTCCAAGTTCACGGTCAAGAAAGGGAAGGCTGGAGGCTAACACTGATAATTCTAAGAGATTCTGAAAAGCATGAATGGAGTCCCTTTGCCCTTCTGCAAGCTTTCCCCTGCAAAGATCAGGCTGCCCCTGAAAAACCGACGAGGAAAATTCACAGCAGGAGCATTTGATGGCAGCTTCCAGCACCAAGCAAACACGCTTCCCAGGGTGGTGGCCAGCACCTGGGCAAAGGAGGGAAGCACTCGCAGCACAGCAGCTCACCAAGAGTCCAGCAGACCTAGTTTGAAGACAGGTAGCCAGGGAAGTCAAGCACATCCTTGCCTTCTGGCACTTGTGTCCCCCTCAACATCACAAAATTTGGAACTCGCCTCAGCGAGGCCATAAATGCTTGCTAATCTGATGATAGTGTCTACCAGCACATTAAACACATCCTGCACGCCGAATTGCAGAATAGAAAAACCTTCAGGAGAAATCAGATCCATCAAAGTTAAACCCAGCACAGACTGGAGCAAATAAAATGGTGTTTTCAGCCGGGCGCAACGGGCGAGCCCCAGCGCTAAAGCAGGCTTTGGCAATAAACAACGCTGCTGCTTACCAGGGGATGGTCTGCAGTGTGTTATTTCCACTGAGAGAAAACAGAAAGGGACCCTGAGGGGAAGGGGTAAGCCAATATATTACAGAGAGCAAAACAATAATAATATGGAAATGCACAGCAAAGAGAAATTAAATTACACTGTAATAAAGGAAATTGAATTAATTGCTTACAACTAGTTATGATTAATTTTTAATGATAGAAGAGACTATGGTCTTGAATGGAACATACAATCCCATATAGATATATATCAATGTCCAAGTCCTTTTCACACCCTTTCCTATATTTATAATTAAGAAGGAAGTCTTCTGATGACGTGCCTCAGGAAGAATGAGAAATTACTTAGGTAAGTTAAATAGCAGTTTCAAGTCCTCCTGGAAAATGAATTATGATCAGAGGTCACATTCATCAGTAAGTCTAAATAAAATGAGAAAAATTCTTTGGGCACATTATCCATCTGTAAATTAGCCGTGTTTATGTGCAGCCAACATACAGCATATAAACCGGGGGTATGACGTAAGATGGTGGGTTTCCTATGAACTGCCTTTTCACAGATGCTGAGAATTTGCTTTTAAAGATAACATCAGCGTGCTATTTTGGTTCCTCGATGAGCAGAGGTCCTAAAATAACAGTACAGGCACGCAGAATGGTGGCATGCTAACGAAATCAGAGAGTCTCTAGGTGGTGAACAGCATCTCCAAACATAAAAAAAGATATCAGTACTGGCCTGGTGCTGGCCTGCATGGGGTCAGCAGAATACGCACACAGATCTCCACCTGCTCTAAACACAACTGCACTTACTCAGAAGCATCCTCCAGCAGCTCAGGACTCCTCATCGACAAGACCTGAACGTGGAGCATGCACATCGTTATCATGGCCCTGCACCCAGCCGGGGCAGGTAGAAGGCTAAATTGCCACTTAGGTGAAACACTCTAAAACACTTCAATGTTGCCGTAGCGGCACCCCAGGCTCCGCTGTCACTGCTGCTGCGGGTGGCCATAAGTCACTATAAGAACCTATACAATCAGCTACTCTGTTTTCACCTGTTAACCTCGTACAAAGGCTTTGCAATCCTCTTGCAATCTGGTTTCATTCTGCTTCTTGGGGACTGAATCTTTTATTCACATGAAGCATTTCCTTTACTTTGCTCTTGTGAGACCCCACTTCGAACACTGCGTCCAGTTCTGGTGCCCCCATCATAAGAGGGACATGGATCTGTTGGAGCGTGTTCAGAGGAGGCCACAAAGATGACCCAGGGGCTGGAGCAGCTCTGCTACGAGGACAGGCTGCGGGAGCTGGGATTGTTCAGTCTGGAAAAGAGAAGACTTCGGGGGGACCTAATAGCTGCCTTCCAATACCTGAAGGGAACCTACAGGAAGGCTGGGGAGGGACTTTTTACAAGAGTGTCCAGCGATAGGACAAGGGGAAATGGGTTTAAGTTGAAGGAGAATAGATTTAGATTGGACCTTAGGAAGAAATTCTTCAGTACGAGGGCGGCAAGACTTTGGAATAAATTGCCCAGAGATGTTGTGGCTGCCCCCTCCCTGGAGGTGTTCAAGGCCAGGTTGGACGGAGCCTTGAGGAGCCTGATCTAGTTGAGAGGCGTCCCTGCCCATGACAGGGAGGCTGGACGAGATGAGCTCTAAGGTCCCTTCCAGCCTAGGCCAGTCTAGGATTCTGTGAGTTCCTTCACTGCTCTTAACGTGTGCTGAATTTTGCAAACTGCCTGAAATCTTCTCGAGGGCTGCGCTTTTCTGGGCGAGAGCACTGCCACTGTGCGAAGGGCACTTCCCCCCACAATCAGTTAATCTCTAAACGAACATCATCTTGGAAAATACGATAAGACCGGATTCACCTTGACGGTGTCCGTTCCTCATCTTCCCTTTCATACACAGCTCTAAGGATCCGTTCACTTTGTTTTGTAGCCTCTGAGATCTGCCCTTCTCCTGCAGCCACAGACCAAATCATGGTACTATATACAATAGGATATGGTATCTATAAGACATGGTATCTATGGTTTCTAAATATCATATAAATATTTAGTTCTTTATCTGTCTAGAATTTTGTTCCTTGTGTGCTCAGCCTGCATTCATCCATAAGAGATAGACATTTCCCGTCTGTAATAGGTCCTGCAACTTGCACCCTGTTAAAAGACAGCAAGACTATAACATTCTGACAAACTGAGAAAATTAATCCAAAAAGCAAGCTGCTGGGAACAGCTGGGCCAGAGCCTCCCTCTGCTTTTTCACCTACATTATAAGGCACAGCTTTTGACTAGTTCAACCTGAAACAGCCTGGGCCTGACCCACCTGAGTTACTGCTTTTCTCCTCGTGGCTTCTTGCCAGAGTTGCTGAACCCTCTGATTATAAAAAAGCATGGGATGGGTGTTTTTGGGTGGACTCCAGGATGCTGGAAGTACTTCTTTATCTTGGCCCACACAACTAAATTTGTTGCCCTGCTACTAGACATACTGGGAACAAAAAGGTTTGAAGCGGGTCCAGTTCTGCTTCCCCAAAGATCCAGATTAAAAAAAAAAAAAAAAAAAAAAAGGCCTGAAGAGTCTTTGAGCTGTCATCATTCACCCACTCCAGCCCAGGCTTAACAATACCATTTTGTAAGATAAGCACTAGAGGGAAGGGCAGGCACTGACAGGGTGGGTTCATGCAGTCGGGAACAGAGCCCAGCACCTCTCCCAGGTCAATACACGGCTTGTAAGACTGAGGGCATTAACGAACTGCCCCACGCTGATGCATTTCTATTTGTATTTTCATTGCAGTTGAAACCCAGAATATATTTGAAATTGTATCATTCTGAGCAGAGAGGTTTTTACTCGGTACGAAGCCGAGATTGCACAAACGCCGGAAGAATTGGGTACACACAACCGGCTGGGTGTCACCGAGACCACGCGGCGTGTCTGGGTTTGCCCGCCTCGGAGCAACTTCTGAAACCTCTGACACGACTAGATGTAATCTGGCTCGTTCTGGTGACGCATGCTCACAGGTCACATCTCGTGCGTAACACAAGGTGACGGTTCGAAGGAAGTGGGAGATATCACTTATCCCGAATCAGCGGATTTCGTTTTTAAAGTTTATAGTGAAAGCTTCCTTTAGAAATACCTCCTTTTCCCCTCCTCGCTATTCTCATTTGTTAGTGAAAAAAAAATTATGTGCTAGGGTCAGCAGTGTACTTGGCACATGCCTGTCCCAAGGAAAAGGATGAAGCAATTACAGACGCAGCCGCGCAGCACGGAAAGTACCAGCTTACAGCCTAATTCTGGGTGGATATTCCTCCGAGTCGAGCATCACAGCCAACCTCATTTATGCCAAATTTACACTACCTCTCAGCAACACTACAGCATTAAAAGCACGGCCAAAGCTGAAAAGCATTCCAGAAACACCCCGTGCCTCAGTTCGAGTCCGTGTGTCACGACGGCTGTTGCACAAGCCAAGGGGAAGAGATCCCACCGAGTTTGGTGGCGTTTTGAAGGGCTCGGTGCTGCGACAGCATCTGATTCACGCTGCCATTTCCCACTCCCGTCAGGACAGCATAGCCTCCCTCAAATCTATTGGCTTAGGATCTCTTTAAACCACTCAGAAGATAAATTTATACCCCTCTGCCACTCTGTAGTGCTGGTTCTTCAGCCCCTCAGCTCCAGCCCCCATCCTGGGGAGCTAATTTTGCTTCAATTTTCTCACCAAAAAAACCAAACAACCAGACCTTAAAAAAACCACAGAAAGCATCCAACAACTTAAAAAAAAGACACCCAAACAAAACAATCAAAAAGAGACAAAACGAACACCGAGACCTCCCAAAAAATCCCTATTACAGAAGCGTGTATTTTTAAAAATTGCAGATTTAAGATCCGTTCCTTCCTGTTAAAAATCTATGAAAGGTGGTCAGGTGAATGGCAAGCAGGTCACCCATCCCCAGCACTGGGAGGGAATTACTGAGAAAACCGTGTCAGGAATTTTGCAGAAGGTGGTATCAGGCTTCTGCAATAACACTAAAAACCACTGGATGACACTGTTGGTGCAGAAAAGGCAAAAAAACCCCCAGCCAGTTATTATTTTAGCTGGAAACACCTTACTGTTTTAAAGAGAAGTTAACTGCCCATCTATGACAGCACCACCAGAGGCTGGTGGCTCACCAAGGACACATCTGCATCTAGCAGCCCCGGCCACGCGTCCGGCAACACAATACAAAACCCTTTTGAGTATTTCTAGCCTTGGTTTAGCTGAATATGCTATGGCAAGACTGAAATGATCACTCAGGAGTTCGGCAGCATGTAAAAATGAAAAACTACCCATTTCCTTGAGCTTTGAAATGCTAAGGCTCAGGTACTGGAGAGGTGGGTGCCCCATTGCCTGTCTGGGGACCTGTGCCACCTAACCCTGCTCCTGCCATCCCAAGAGCAGCACATTCTTCCCCAGGGATATAAGTTGCATCAGGGATGCTGAGGAAATAATATTTTATATAGTGCAGCTGGGGAAGGAGACACTCACAGAAACAAATTTTCAAAGAGAGCCCAAAAACCAAATGACACACCTGTGCGCCAAGGAGCAGAGAAGAATAAAAAAAAAATAAAGTGCTGCAGGGATAAAGTGAGAGGTGGATACTGCTGAGCAGAGGAGGCAGGTGAAGGAGTGAAAGCAAAGGAATACATGCTGGCAACTCCTCTCATGTTCTGACACTGGAACCGAGGGTCAGGTGGCACTTGATCCAAGCAGCAACGGCTAAGAGTGACAGCTTGGCGAGTTAAAAATCTGCATCTGCAGGCCAGATGTGCTCAGAAAGAGGAATTGGGGCAGGAGGACTCTGCTCTCTTCAGTATAGCCATGAAGGTGAAGGGCAGCAGTAGAGTTTGTGGAGATGGACAGCTTGTGGGACACCAAAGCACAGACCATGGGTCCAAAACAGAGAGACTGGAAGCAAAAAGGGGCGAGTTAAAATAGAATAATGGAAAAAGCAGGCAGGTGTTTTCCTTCATGCACCAAGGAATAGAAAACAGGAGATATGCCCACACCAGGAGCGTTTTCCTGCACGACTAAACTGTCCCCAGTTACCAGCACCCCAAACCCACAAAGCTAAACAGGGACTGACTGTGAATAACTCCATCCAACAGAAGGCACAGAGCCATCTGGGGTAACAGGTCTGCACTATCTACATAAGGAGGTCCCAAACTGGTTTTAGTTCTCAACCCCAGGGGACATCCCTGAAGCAATGGAAGTTCGTGGGCATCACCTGGAAGAAATTCTGCAAGCAGTTAAAGCAATGTGCACCTAATAAGAGCTCAAAGTAAAACATTCCTATTAATTTGTGACCTACTGTAGGTGATCCTGCTCTGGCAGGGGGCTGGACTAGATGATCTTTTGAGGTCCCTTTCAATCCCTGACATTCTGTGAAAAATCTACAGAAACTCATGTTGCAGAACGGGAGAAAAAGATGCTTTCTCTATTTGTTTACATGGATAATTCACACGAGTGAAACTACGTCGATATAAAATTTTAAAAAGAGAGAAGTGGCCTGGTATTTTGGCAGCTTTTTTCCTTAAGTCAGATTTTTATGGCTTGGCTAATTGTTCTGCTTCCTGTACTCCCTTGAAGAAACCTGACTGGCTTCACGTTAATTTGCTGAAAGCCAGAAATCTAGTAAAAATGTAATTTTGCCCTTGCTAACAGCTGGAGAACCAAAACCAATTTCAGCAGCTTGCTGAGTAACGAAATTAAAGAACCCACGACTGACACAAACCTCACATTACGTGGCTGAAGGGCAGCACAACCACTTTTCTTTAACCCTTTGATGCACACACCCTCCAGCCACAGCTCACAAGGGTGTGCCAGGATATCTTCTTAATCTTAAAGGCTGCTTCTAATAAAAGAAGATGCAATGGTAGATCACAGAAAGCCTGGTTTGAACTATACGTTAACACACAAAGGATGACGCTCTAGAAGCTCTAATTCCCGCACATGTACATCAGCCACCCACACGTTACAAACCGACTCAACTTCAGGAGTAGGAAAGGTTTGTTGGCAGAGTTAGTTGTACTCACTAGGATCAACCATTCACCTGGAAGCTCCCAGAGCCGAGCAGGCCGTTTTTCAAATTAGCAGCTGCCTTTCATTTTACCCACATTCTTCAAGAAGAAATTAGGCAATCCGCACCGTCAGTAGTTCATCTCAGCCTGTCATCTTTAGATGAGTCTGGAGTTTCCTTCAGGAAGCTCCCTCAGGAACCTTCCCAAAGGAAGCTCCCTCAGGAACCTTCCCAAAGGAAGCTCCAAACGCATCTAGAAGACAGCTGGCTGGAGTGAAACAACTCTCACAGTCACCTTCCAGCTACTACTGGGTTTCCCACAGCTGCTGACCCACCATGTTCCATAAAGACGATGAGAAAATTAAAAGCTGGATTAGCTATTCTGCGGTCATCACAGTCTGAAGCTAAGGGTTTGTCTGCAATCCCCCCGGGCTATAAACAGACAGAAGGTGAAAATAACCCACTGAGTAAAGACAGAGCTGTCTCCATCAATGAGTAAAGAACAATTTTTTTAAACAGATCTACATTTTGCAGGTATTAGATTGCTGATGTTGTTGCTACCAGGCACGCATACTTCCTCTGAGAATGGTGAGGGCTGCTATTTAGACCTGTAATTTTCATTTTGTAAAGCTGTAAACTTAGCTGAGGGCTCCTTAAAAGCATGGTCCAGAAAGCCAACAAATGCCTTTGGATTTGTTATCGTACTGCTTATTTGTCGCACCCCTCCCTCATCCAGAGGGTCCTAAAGCCTTTGCAAGGATGTTCAAGGACTGGCTTGGAGATTAGAAAATCTGGTAGTGGAAAGTGTCTGATGAGTTTGTGTTTGTTTGAACTACATTGTTTTGTATAGCAGATTACTCATCACCAGCAGACAAGAACCTCCTTTCACACCACCAGTGGGCGAACACGTACCAGGCTCCTTGCAGGATAAGTAAGTTCATGGGTTGGAAAAAAACAGCCACTTTGCCAATGACTATCTTCTGAACTGCTGGGTGGCAGCAGCAGTGGCAACGCTACTTCCAAACATCCAATCTACATGGCCATGGTACTGCTCATTAAAATCCATGATTCTTATTTGCAATATACAGCTGGTAGGGATTCCCTGACACCCAGTTCTCCCAGCAGGTATAGTTTTCTGCCGGGTAAGAACTACCTGTCAGCAGCAGACTAAACCTGGTAATTTCTCCTTGCAACTGAAAGACAGGTGAGCAGTGTCTTTATAGTGCTAAAAAAAAAAACCCTTAAAAAACTAAAAATCAGTCTGTGCAGCTATAACAGCCACACCACATTCTCCCCACCTCTTTCCTCAGTACTGAGCCAAAAGAGGAGCTTGGTTAGAAGCCAACTCCTGACATAGCGTGCAGACTTCAAGGGAACTCTTCAAAACATGGCTTCTACAGTGCAAGTACCCAAAAAAGCATTTTTAGCAGAAACTCTATTCCTTGTTACCACTGGCTGCACTAGTTCTCTTCTGCTTTTACTCCTTCTGTAGGTGTGTGTAGGAGAGGCAAGGGCCACACCCAGAGAGATGGAAGTGACGCCATTCCCTCAGGTCCTAACTCAACCATGCATTAGCTTTGTCCCAGCCCTTCACTCTTGCCCACATTAGATGTTTTCCTCTTCTGCAGGACAGATAGATCCCCAAAACCCTCTGAGCTCACCTCCTGGTGCTAGTGCACAGAACAGCATGAGCTTTACACTGCTGGAAGTACTGTGATCCTCAGGGGTTCACCCTGCCCAGAGTAACCCCAGACGCAGGATACCTCGGGTTATGCGGTCAAACAGACCCCAAGAGACCGCATGATACAAGCTTCAAACGTCAACTCTTTTTTACTGCAGCCCAGAATATGATCAGGGAAAAAAAAAGTCCATAAAGCAGCACAAGCCCTGCATCCCTAGCAGAGGCACTGGAGGCATCAGGATGTGACTCTCCTGCTGGATACTAGAGTGCCGGGGCTACTAACCACCTCCACGGTGACGAGCAGAACACAAACAAGATGATCTCTCTGTACAAAACAGCATGAAATTCTGCGTGAGCTCAAAAAGGAAAAAAAAAAAAGGAAGCCTTCTCGGGTTTTGTGAATACAAGCATGCATGATTGCTCCATCCACGCTGCCCAAGCTGCCCAGCCAGGAGCTGGCTCAGGATCAGGTGCGTACGTGGCCGTCACTGTTCCAGTCGCGATTTAAACCTCACTGAAGCCTCCGTGCAGTGCTGTGATATTGTAGCCTGAGGATTTGAGGCTGGCTGAATGCAGGTGTTCACTTATCTGTCGTGCCGACCCTGAGGATGGAGATCAAGAAGGGCTGCAGAGTGAGAAGCAGCCGAAGGAAGGAGTCTGGTGGTGCCAGGAGGGCTGTGGCTTGGCTAAAGCACAAGGCTAACCAGAGACTAACGGTGTGAACATCGTCCTGCAAACAGATAAGCTCCTTCAAAACACAATTCTGAAGGCCACAAGGCCCAGAGTGCAAATTTTTGCCTTAATATCCCTACATGACTCTAGTCACCCGCTCTCTACTCAAATCATGCCAAATGTCACCCCGGGGAGGGGGGAAGATAGAACCTAAGAAGCATGGAGGGATGTGTCATTGGAGGGAGAAGAACCCAGAAGGGGCAGTCGAGGGGCCGTGCTCCTCCTCCTTCACCCCAGACAGGGATGCCTTCTTGGCGAGAACTGCTCTTCCACCTTTTGGCGAGAGATACTTGGGGCAGCATCTCGCTGGCATTATTATCATATATTAGCGCTATTGCAGAGAGCGAATTTATCAACGGCAACTCCAAATCTCATTTCCATCTCCTTAATAAATTACCTATTCTTTGTTACCTTGCAAATTGTCTCAGAACAAGTCCTTAGCAGGGCTCTGAAACAAGCATGTGCCCAGCTGGGGTACGTGCCTCTTGCAGCCACAGACCTTTCAGGCGACAAGTGCGTAACGTAACAGAGGCTCGGTGTTCCAACACTTGAAATAAAAACACTGCTGACAAGAGCCTCCTTTTATACAGAAGAAGAGGAGGAGCAGCTATAAAGAACATTATTCTTAAGGCTACTTTCTCTCCTGCCTTTTGCTTGCTCCTCTTTGGGGAAGGAGGGCACCGCTTTTGGTTTGTACCACGAGCAACCCCAGCCTGCTGGGGAATGGCTTCTGGCTTTTCCTGGAGCATCGTGGAGAGGAGATTCAAACCCAACCAAACCAAAAAAACCAACCACCTGGCCAGTGCACAGGGCCTGGTCTCATGCCCTTCTTCGATAGGGATTGAAAAGGGGCTCTAAAGGGGAAACTCAGGCTTTAACCTAAGGTAGGAAAGCACAGAAAAGCACTTTGTGAAAGTGCTGAACCCCACGTAACGCAAAAGAAAAACTGTCTTCAAAGAATATGTGGTCATGCTTCTTTCAGTACTTGGTTTCAAACTATTACCAGGTGGTAGCTTACACTCGCATTAACTTCTTGTGCCTGGAACAAGAAAAATAAAGATGCTAAAAGGCACTCTGAGGGCTATCAGAACACCCCGTCGTACTTCTGTCTCAACATTAGCAAGATAAATCCTTGCCCTAAGTAAGGAATTCAGTATCTGGGGCTTTTCACACTCATATGAAAAGAACAAATTGCGAAACAAACCCAGTTCAACAACAAAACAAAAAAAAAAAAGAAAAAATCCATCCCCACAAAAAGCTTCAAAACAAAATCTAAAAAAAGCCCACATCAATAAACCAAGCAAACCATACAAAAAAAAGCAAAAAAGAAAAAAACAACATACACCACCAACCAAAATACTTTCAGCCACCACCCCCCACCCCAAAAAAATCCCAGACAAAGATTAAATGCAGAGGCCGAGGGGAAAAAGCAAGTAGAATAGAGCAGAAGTGAGAAATGAAATCACAAGATGCATGTTGGTGACTTTTTAAAGGGGTTTCTTTCAGACACACCACCATGCCCTTTATTTATTTTAATGAAATTTTCATTCTTTATAGCTAAAAGCACCCTATAAAGTTTGAGACATTTCCCCAGCCTAATCCAAACTACCTCAGCATTCATATTCTAAATGTATTTTTATCAGGATTGAGCAGGTGTGCTTGTTTTTAAGGTTAAAAAAAAAAAAAGTGCAATCACAGAGGTAGAAGTTTGACATTCTGGTTCTTAAACGTTAAAAAAAAATGTTTAAAAACATTGTAGGTTATAAGAATGCACAAATACAGAAGTTTACAAGTAAAAATGGAAGTAAGGGGCCTTTCTTCAGAAAATTTTATTCATTTTTATTTTTCCTTTGCAGTAACAGCTGAGTACCCTGAGTGACATAGGCTTGTCTCTGTGCTCAACAAGTCTCTATCCTGCCCAACACCACAGACCCTCTTGGAGGATATCTTTTAGCAAAGAAACATGGGAGTATCTTCTGGCATACAGAAAATTCCCTTAGTTTTGAATTACTGTGAAGGTGGGCCTGCGTAAGACTTTCATACCTTGTAAACCATGGACTTATGGAGAACACAGCTTGTAAACGGGAATTGTGTTTTCATGAACGTGAATTTTACATCTCTTGTGATTTAAGCATGTTTTAATACGCACGTTTGAAGAGTTTCCAAGAGGAATTGGGATTAATTTTGCTCTATTTATGATCCTCTGTGCATCACTCATTCTAGCAGCCAACGTCTGCCAAATTTTAAATCTGCCCGAGATTTTAAAATATGGAGTAAATAAGTAATTCCATAATCAGATGGGTTGGCTAATATCCCAAGGCATGATTAACCTGCTTAAACCACCAAGCAAAGCTGAACGTTCCGAGCTGCATTCTGTACTGCTCTGACCTCTTCCCAGGCCTAAGGAAACCACTCTCCTTTCGGTACAATCTTTCAGTAATGAGATTAGCTCCGGCAGTTGAGCTTGGCGCTAACAACGCCAAGGTCCCGTTCAGTCCCTAGGTGTTGCCTGATCTAGTCGAGAGGTGGCGTCCCTGGCGACAGGGAGGTTGGATTAAAATGATCTCTGAGGTCCCTTCCAGCCTGGGCCACTCTATGATTCTATGATTATCTAGGTGGCTCTTGGCTAACGAGTTATTATAAATTCCTCCTCACCTAAGCTTGAAAATAAGAGTGCCTTGTGCCTCGTTTTATCTCCGAGAAGCGCGAATCTCAGCCCATCCTCGCTCTTTAAAATACACTTTCAGTGTGACTTTTCATTGCAAACAAGTGCCCAGGAAAGCATGTCAAAACAAAAGTTAAACCACACCCAGTTCATACATCTGTTGGGTAACTTACCTGGAAACACAGTTAAATTGATAAAGATCCCAAACTCGCAAACCTGGCTGTGTTTTGCCATGGATTCACTACAGCTCTGTGAAAAATCACTACGTTGTTGCGGCAGTTTCCCCATTAGACTTGTCTAAACAGATCTGCATTTCTTCAGGACCAGGACAGCCTCAAAGCATCTTTTAGAGATGCTTTAATAACCTCACCTAGTTCTTAACATGTTTGATTCGAGAATGAAGTGGTATTCCTAATAAAAATGAACCTTCCACTTGTTTCAGGAAAAGAAAGAGGGAAAAAAAAAGAAAACCTTTCCAAACTGTTCTAGAGCACCTTAATAAAATGTTTTCACTGCAGCCTGACTTCAGAAGCCTTTCACATTGATTTGTCAGCTTTGTAGCAGCTGAAGTTGATTCTGTTTTAGCAGGGCACGACAGTAAATAGTTGCTTTCCTCTCTTCCCCTTCTCATTTTTCAACACTAACAATACCTGGAGGCTGGATTAAGTGATCTCTGAGGTCCCTTCCAGCCTGGGCCATTCTATGATTACCAGACAGGTAGACATGGCTAACCCGCTTCTGGTGGTACCGCGCCTCTTGAAGTCCAAAATCACCCTCAGTGCCTGGTTGCGCCTGGAGCTACGGCAGTGACTACAGACACGCAAGCAGGAGAGATAAACATGTGTCTAATATTAAATACATCTCGTCTGATCCCGAGTCCATAAAAGAAATGGTCAAAGTGTTTTGCATGCCCACCACCAAGGGCCACCTCATGGTAAAAATGTTTGTCCAAGTCAACTCTGGCTTCTCCAGATGATTATATGGTGAAAGGACATGATGATTAGAATTGGTTTCAGGATTTGGTTTCTGTTGCAAGGAATTTTTCCCCCTCCCGGAGTACTTGGAACAACATCACGCCTGTCTTGTAGGCCACAAGGGTGAAAGGTTTTTTGGAATGAATCCAGATGCGCATTCCTTGCATTTGGAGGTGCGAGCCTTCCTGGGGTATCAAGGACTGCAGAGGACAGAGAAAGCTCCATCTGCACAGTCTCCTGCACGCTGGGAAGGGTTCCTGTAGCGAGATGGCTCCAGGTCTGCACAGAAAGTCCATCTCGGAAGGACCTAAATGGTTCATCACAAAACCAGCACCCGGGAGTGAACGCGTGCACGAAGGGATAAGGACCTCAAAACACACCAGAACGTTAAAATACCGCCTGTACAGACACTCCTCAAGGATTTCACCTTGAGAGTCACAGAAGTACCACACAAACATGCAGTGAGGGGCATTCATTCAGTATTTATAATCTTGGTTTTACTTTATTTTATACTTGGCATTACTGTGCTCACAGGTTTTGCACCATCTGGATTCAGAACCACTAAAGGTCTGACAAGCACAAAAGCGCAAAGAGCAGTTGTGATGGAATTACTATTTGGAGCGCATATCTCCAGAGATAAGTACAGATCTACTGATACACCACATAAAACCCCAACACAAGCACCCTTGCAGTTCTTAAATCTCCTAAAATACTGCTACAGGTAGGACTACTGCTGCACGGAGGATTGATTTTTATTTCTTATTTACAATCTATCACAATCACATGCCATGAAACAAAGCAACACTGTTCTAAGGACTGGGAATTCTGAAAAGCTCCGCAAACCCTGCACCTTTCTGATGGCAGCAGTGAAAAAAACTGTTCACTAGGTGGTGGTGGTGAACCGCAACAGAGCGGCTGGCTACACGCTTGGCTGGGGATGAGCTCCAATGCACAGCGGAGGGGGGAAAAAAAAAATAAAAAATAAAAAGGGAAGAGGAAAACCGAAGTATTTAAAGCTTGGAGCTGCTCTCTGAGCATCCCAGCAGCGCTAGCAGTTGGGGCGAGGGGAAGAAGGCAGCACCTTCTCACTACTTTACGGTCTGCTGGACATGACGATCAAAGAAATGCCCCCATGATGTCTGTGTTGGGCAAGGTTTTACTCAGGGTGTAAGCCCACCATCTCCCACAACAACTGTACATAAGTGGGGTTAATGTTTTCCTAGAGGCCCTGGTTTAGGAGGCAATAGACTCGGATTTTCACCACATCCCTCAGTTTTTCATTCAGAGCAGTAAACTGTGCTTCTTTGCTGGGTAGAAAGTGATTTTTTTCACCGTTAGCTGTTTTATATCAGAAGGATGTTTATTTTTTTAGGACTAACATATAAACCTTACATTCTTCAAAGAAAAAATTCTAGACTATATTCGACAGCCCTCAAAATAATCCTCTGTTGTCTTCCTATTTCTAGAGGCAATGTGTTTCTTAAAAACAATACTTCTCCCTAACTCCTTTGGGCAATCAGATTTAAAAAACCCCACAAAACCTGAAGGTACGGGTGGGAACGGTGCAGTGAAACTGCAGCAAAAAGCAAAATGGCAAGAGCAATCTGCTTCGCTTGATTTGAATTTCAGTCCTCACATTAGAGACTCCAATAAAGCTGAAGGTCAAGAGCTGATAAGAGCTGTTGAAGGGCAACCCGCACCCCGTCCATGACACCAGCGGGCTTAGAACCAAGAAGTGGTGGAGTAGCTGCACATCCATCTCTCTGCCAGCTGGCCTGCTTCAGTAATCGAGACAGAAACTACAACAGAACAGGAGATTTCAACCTACTCTTTTTTCCTTTGCATAGTCGACATATTGTCTTCCAACCTTGTTGGCTGTACCTCCCCCACTCTGCAGAAACTTTCCTAGCCATCCGCCCGCTGAAGCCAGCTGAGAAGACAGCAGACATTTGGATGTCCCAAAGCCCAGAGTTTTCAGTAAGACACTTTTTCCCCTACACGCTCTTAACCTGCCTTCCGAAGAAAGAAATTCCGAAACAGAGCCCGTTTACCAGCAGGAGTAGTAATGGGACTAATAGGGTAGTGCAGTGCAAACTGTGGCGCTTAGTAACTGTGACACTGATTGATTAAGAGGTTGAAACTCTGACTGCAGTGTTGGGGTGTTAAGAAAAAAAACAAAACAACTTTCACTTATGCATCCATCACTGGCAGACCAGTGTCAGCTTTTGTAGTAACAACTGTGGTTTCTTTAGTGAGAGATACAAGTAAGGGACATAAATGCAGCTTCTTCTGGGATTTCAGAAGCATTTAAACTCATCAGCTTTTTTTGAAAGGGTCTCTAAAGAAGAAATAAAACTCTTCAGTAACACGGCTGGGTTTTCGCACGTTCAGCATCTCGGCTATCAAAGACTCTTCCTTGTTTGGCTGAGAACCTGGCTAGAGATTTGGAAGCGAAGGGCTGGCTGACTGTCGGTCCCTCAAGGAGCCAGCAGTCAGTCCCCAGCACAGGACAGCTGTCAGCACCTCCCAAAATCTCAGCATCTTGTCTAGGTCTTCAAAGAAAAAACACTTGTAAATCCTGCCTTGAACAGAAAATGTATGTGGATGCTATAAAAACATCTCTATGGGGTGGGCTGCTGCATCCCAGGACACCCTCTCCAAAAATTTTGGCTTCAGGCTTGACCATAATGACAGCTGTGTGATTTAGAGCCTGGACTCCCCCTTACTTCAGCCTTAGGGAACCCTCATGGCAGCAATTCTTCCCGTGACACTACTGTGGCCATGGGCTTTTGTGGGGAGGTGCCTGAAAACATCACCCAGGCAGCACGTCACAGCACCAACTCGAAGGGAACAAGCCAAATTGAGCTTCTAGAATACAAGGATTAGCCAAAAATTTCTGAAGGGATAAACATCCTCAGCGGACACTCAGGAAGACAATACTATAAAATCAATTAATGCTGCAATTTGAAAGCATCGCTACAGAGAGATAGCGAGTGTGAAAGCACGAAGACTGACTCCACAAAACGTGAAGGAAAAAGTGTCACCAGTTGAACCATTTAGAGCCTAGACTGGCTCATATGCAAGTGATTTGCGGAACCGAATGTCTCGGTACTGTTGGCATTGACATGTCAGAACCATATTACAGTTTCCAGTGCTGATCTGCCTTGTTCAGAAGGTAAAATGACTTGGGTTTTTTTGCAAATTAGTTTCACATTTCCTTCAGCCACATTTCACTACAGTCTGCCTTGATCTCTCTCTCTTTCTCCCAACTTTGTCCTATCTTCAAAAATAAAAAAAGGAATTTATATCGTGGTCAAACTAAGGCACATTTAAAGACGTGCCATTTTGAGATACAGCTTATTTGCTTTTCCAAAACCAGAAAAAACCGCAACACAAATTTCAGGACAGTTTCATCCATCCATTCAGGACATTACAATTGTTTCAATCATGACATCTCCCAACTCCATCACCCCCCTCACAGTGCTACTGCAGCATCCGAGAATGATTATGGTTACTGAGAAAAAAAAAAAGAAAAGCTATTTGAGACTACGAACAACTGCAACATCACTTGCTTAGTTCCCCACTTCATCCTCCCCAGTTCCTCTTTCCTTCTGTCTCTTCTGCTGTTATCCTGTCATAACCTATATTCCAGCTGCTTCCCAAACGGGCAGCCTGTCACACAATTGCACATCACGCGAAATTACAATGCTCTAAAACGCCGCAGCCGTACCAAAGAGCACAGAATCTTTACTGCAAGGTAAAAATGGAAGCTTCCAAAAGGTTAAACACCATTTCAAACTTTGATTTGCCTCAGATTAAACAGGATGCGAACGTGGACATCACCTAACAGCATTTGAATGATTAAGTTACTCACCACGTTCTGCTGTTGTACTAATGAGCTACCCAAATCGGGGATAATCAAAGCTGCTGTTGCCTAAGACACACAAGATGAGCATAACTTTTTATGTTCTCCATCAAAATAAACCCCAAAAACACAATTAAAAGTCACTATTTGCTGCTGTCCATGCTTCCAAGTTAAAATTAGCTTACAGCGAGTATACCCGTGCCAAAAAAAACCCAACCAAACCAACAACTTATGCCTGTATGTTCATACAAAGGGAAAATACAAAGAGGGTATGAGCATAGCCAAAGCTAATCCATTCAAAAAGTTGAACAGCTATCTACAGAATGTTTTTTTGGAGTAGTCAATCAGCGCAGAGAGCTACGATGCTTCCCCCTTCAAAGAATGCCGGCCTTTCATGTAGGCTGGCTTTGTGCATAAGGGAAGTATTTTTAGCAACGCATTGAATGATTTGACATTGAGAGAACTGAAGGACGTTGTCAAACTGGGAAAGCTTGAACTGTTACTGAAGATTTTCCAGGCCTAGAGAACAACTTTGTCCTCTGATACCAGTCTGGAAGCATTCATAGACAGTGCAATTATTTACATTTCTACATTGTGCATTCAAAAGAAACCCCTGCACTCTCGTATCGTTGCCCAATCTTCCCGAGATGGCTAAAATATTCCTGTGTGGACATTCTGGATCCTATTTTAAATTCAGGATTTAAGCAGACACAAGGTCAAGGATGCTGGCAGAGGAAACTGGCCTGGTGCTGCAGTGGATATAAAACACAAATAGAACCAACTTCGTCTGCAAATTTAACCCGGTTCCCCAGGGAATGCAGAGCCAGCTCAGCAGCTGCATCCTTGTGGCACCTGCAGCCTCTGGAACCCGAGATTTCGTGAGTAAAGGTGGTTTCCATGGAAAACCTCAGTTCCTTGGTTATTGCTATTGTGAGAAACAAACCAGTGGAGCCAGAGCATCCAGGCAAGAAATTGCCTCATCCCAGCAGCCTTGTGATGTACAAGAGAGAAAAGTTGGGACTGGTAGTGTCCTTCCCTCCTCATCCCTGCTGAGCACAACTTCCCTGCACCAGAGATACTGAACCAGCGCCTTGAACCGAGCAAATACCCCAGGGATAACACTGCCTGCTGATATCGTTACAGTCTTTAAAGGAGAGACCATGTAGCCGTAAGACAACATCAACCATCAACACTTTTACTTTCATTACCAAAGGTTTTAGCTATGCCATTAATATTCTGCCACCGCAAATCCTGAATGCTGCACTTAGCTAGTTAGGAGCCAAGCGTTAACCTTACCATATAAAACAGTTCCATGGTACTGCTTACCATCACGTGATGAAAAGCTAGAGTCCTTAAAAAAAACCCCAAACAAAAGAGAAACAAAACCCCAAACAACCAAACCCCTATTTGAAGCACAACATTCTTAGTGTCTAACTGAAAAATAAGAGAACTGATCAACATGCACAGTCTTTCAGGAACCATAAGTCTTAAATTATGATTGGTATTAATTATACATAATTGAAACTATAAACTCCCCAAGATAAATCATATCTCATTTGTATGTCTTACAAATATTTTTTTCTAATATATTTATAAGTAACTTCTCATTCATAAGCACTTACAAATTAATGCACAGCTATGGATGTAATTTCTTTGCAAATGAAGTTATGTCAATGTCACTGTTATTTATAAGTCTCTAGACTCTATTTTTTTTTAATCAAGTGTAACAGGTTATGAATCAAGGCTTTTTTTTATTGTTTTGTGTACAGTCCTTAAGAATCAGGAACAGGCTCTATAATCTAATTTCCACAGAGATTAGGTAACAAGAGTGATAAACTTATAGTTGCTACCGCAATGTTTTTGACAGCTATAATTTTTTCCCCCAGAAGAAAGCAATTTGAATTTAGATTAAGACACATCACTACAGCTTTCCTTACAAACTGTTGGATCAGGTTTCTTGCTTGCTCTGTAAGCATATTTGCCCGAGTGAACCAAAACATGGAAATTAAAAACGTAGGAAGAGAGGAGCTTATGCATTCCATTGACCTTTGCATTAGTGAAGCATTCAAATTTTAATAAACGTACGATACGTACTTTAATTAAAGTGTAAAGCGGAACTCTGAATTTCCAGATTTATGAGCTATGTATCACCAAAGCTTCATTCCAAAACCTCTCAGCCAGCAGACTTCGTTATGGTGGAAGCACCGTTGCCGTGTGACACACTGCTAGATGCCAATAGTAAAAGAGCATATAAGTTAAAGGTGAGATCTTCTGGCCCGTTCTCTTTCTATCTCTCCTTTTTTTTTTTTAATTGGAATATGAAGGCAATCAGAAGAAAATATTAGAGAGAAAAAAAACCACAGCTCTAGCTGGGTGAAAGAATTAATAAATTAATAGTGAGGAGGGGAAAGAAGTCTTCTCTTTCTGCTTATACAAATAATTTTATGGTATAGTCTGTCTGCGTTTTCACAGTGTAATACATTCATGCTCATCTTCTTGGTGTAGAGAGTTTGCTCAGTTCTCAGTGTTACACTTCAGTATATTGAGATAACAGGGGGTCTGATGGCTTCCCTGCTGCTGGGGAAGGGAAAGGCTGGATTTCTCCTGCTTTCATCATTTAATAGGAAGACATTCAGGAAAAAAAAAATAAAATTAAGAAAAGGCAACCAATCAATCGCAAATAAAAAACAATAACAAACCAAAGCCCAAATATAAACCCTACACCCTGCCAAAGCCTCCACCCCAAACCAAAAAGCCCCCATACTCCCAGCCCAAACAACTGTGGAGTACCCGAGGCTCAGAAACCTGCCTACGTACATTTTATATATAAAGTGGAACACAACAAGCACATCTTTCACAAATAACCACTCTGGAGGTTGTTAAAAAAACCCCAATAATAACAGTAGTTCCTCAGATTGGCTCTTTATTACTTTCCCTCACAGATCACTTACAGCAAGCTGTATATTTATAGCAGCTCAAACATATCCATCACAATCACCATTACTCACTGCAGCGTTTCCAGCATGTACCTTTTGTGGTTTGGCAAAGCCACACGATTCTAAAAGATGCTGAACATTAACTCTGCTGGAGGAGATCTCATTCTGAACTTCTATCGACTTTCAGCAGGTTACTCACACGAATAAGTGAGTTCCCGCTCGGTCCCTATGTGTCGTCTGGTCTAGTCGAGAGGTGGCGTCCCTGCCCAAAACAGGGAGGTTGGACTAGATGATCTCTAAGGTCCCTTCCAGCCTAGGCCATTCTATGATTCTATGATTCCAGAACATCAGCTTTGGTGGGAGACTTCCAACAAATTGGTTTCTTGTTTGAATTGCACCTCTCGAGTGGCAAACCAGACCACCCTTGGAAGCCCGCTGCTCCTGAAGAAGGGGTTGGATGGCTTGCGTTGGCCCCCCAGCTCCGAAGTACCCCAGTTGGAAAGCCCTGTGAGTAACTCTGCTGTATCAGGGAAGCGGGATTGCGACAGAGACGGATCTCTGGTTGGGGAACTCCAGGAAGTTGGCTTAGTTCTGAAAGAGGTGCAGAATTTGATACTGCTTGTACTTCTCCCTCCCTGGGTGCGACAGTGGTAAACCTCTCTCTCCGACTATTTCTGCTGATGATCGTAATACAGCGCTGTGAATTTTATCTGGTTTTACATCAGCTGATGCTCCTCTTTAAAGAGAGGCCTTTGCCCTCCGGAGCTGCGAAACAGCTCTCGCAACCATTTATCAGGAGCGACAAAAATCTCTAACAACACTGTTCTCCTTCTGGCCTGTCTATAGTACTCGAATGTTGATTCCACCCAGAACAATGTTATCTGAGAAAAGCAGAGCAGTTTGCCTGCAGAGCTGTGATTGCAACGCAGGAGCTGAGCCCCACAGCCTCCCTCCTGCCCCGTCCTCCTCGAGATCGGTGTCAGGAAGGGGCAACGGTCTAGAAGACAGAGCTTTAGGAATGAAGGAAATGTGCAGAAACAAGAGGTTGCCAGCAGCCCGAGATTCAGCAATTTGCAGAGCCTGTAATCTCTGAAAGCTCTTTGTCGCCCCTTGCAAGTCCCGCGATTTTTGCCTGTTCAGTTCACAAAAATAATATTGTCCCAGCACACAACTCGCACGTTGCTCCACCTCAGCAGCGTGATGCCTTCTTTTACAGGCAGGCTACCCTGGTTATGCAGATTTATGCCATAACTGAAGGCCGTTAGCCACACTTTTGACTTGAAAACCAAACGCA
>NW_009713055.1:0-5182 GCF_000703405.1 Apaloderma vittatum | reverse complement strand
AACTGAAAGGGGAAGGATTAAACCAAAAGGGGGAATAACAGCTGTAATGTTGCCTTCTCATGTTACGCACGGCACGTGAGCATGCTGTGAGAACATCACTAAAACCAAGAAGTCTGCTTCAAATTTTTCTGGCCCAGAAAGCCAGTCGTGTCCTGGGCTGCATCCAGAGCTGTGTGACCAACAGGGCGAGGGAGGGGATTCTTCTCTGCTCTTGTGAGACCCCACCTGGAATATTGCATCCAGCTCTGGAGCCCCCCCACAGCAAAGACATGGAGCTCTTGGAGTGCGTCCAGAGCAGGGCGACCAAGATGGTCAGAGGGCTGCAGCACCTCTCTGAGGACGGGCTGAGAGAGTTGGGCTCGTTCAGCCTGGAGAAGAGAAGGCTCCTAAAGGGCAGACCCTAGAGCAGCCTCCCCGTGCGTGAAGGGGCTGCAGGAAGGCTGGGGAGGGGCTGTTCACAAGGGCCTGTAGCGACAGGACGAGGGGCACTGGCTGGAAGCTGGAAGAGCGCAGCTTTAGACCAGATCTAAGGAAGAAGTTCTTGACCCTGAGGGTGGTGAGACACTGGCCCAGGTTGCCCAGGGAGGCTGTGGATGCTCCGTCCCTGGAAGGGTTCAAGGTCAGGCTGGATGGAGCCTTGAGTGACCTGGGCCAGTGGGAGATGTCGCTGCTATGGCAGGGGGGTGGAACGAGATGATTACTGAGGTCCCTTCCAACCCGAATCATTCTACGATTCTAAACGTCATCTCAGCATCAGTCTGATTTAGCACCGATTCATGCAAGGCAGTGAGATAATTAAGCAAGGTCATTGTGGGCATAACTCTATAAAGAGGGTGGATTACATCAGGAATGACTCGGGCCCAGTGTGAGTGGTGTTGGCACACTCCAAGTCTGGCTGACTAAGGAACTGGGGCCACAGCCAGGAAAAAAAAAAAAAGAAAAAAAAAGAGAAAGAAAAGAGAGAAGAGGTGCAGGTGTGGGACGCAGTTCCTGCAAATTGCTGTGGTAAGAGAACTGCTAATTAATTCAATACCAAAATACTTGCTCAGGTGGAAGGACACTTCTGTAATCCATGCAGACTGAAACAGCTAAACCGCAGCCTCGACGTGGCTCCGAGGTTTGTGGTACTTTCCTGAAAGGCTCCCAAGATCGTCACCTTAGCAAAGGAGTGAGAGAACCGCAAATCTGCTCTCCTCTCAGCCATACGCGGTGGTACCCCCTCCCCGATCGGCCCAGGCAGCAGAGTTCCCACTCCTGTCCTCATAGCCAACTTTTCTTTAGCAATTCCTGCTCCCCATTCCCCTCCTCTGTCTCATTCATGAGAGCCCCTCCAGATTCACCCTCCAAAGGGAGCAGAAAACATCAGCTCCCTTCACAAGTTCACAGGGTAAAGAACATGTTGTTGTTGATGGTAAACCCCTAGGATTGCAGAATAATTTGGCACGGCCAAAGCCTGAGCTGTCTCCAATATCTTAGGGGCAGAGACCTATTCTCCCAGAAAACCTGTTACCCCGGGCAGGTCAGTCCCCAAACCTGCTACCCAGCTTCATCCTTCCCACCCAACAACATCTTTCCTTCCAGTTACTATAATCCAGTTTTCCCCTGAAAAAACACCAGGTAAACACAGCTGCACCCATCACACCTTCAAGAGATTAATTGAAACCAACAACAACAACAAAACAACTCAAATTATTTGCCCCCCCTCATGTCAGCTCTTCTTCCCCATATTAGTTCGGGATTACAGGCAATATTTTAAAAGGGTCCTGCTTTGTCACTGTGAGTATTCCTTCTATTTCAAACGGAAAGGGAGGAAACCCCCAGGAAAGCTGCAGCCTGGGGCTTGCTGGGACCTCCTGAATGAAGCTCAGCACCCACCTGTGTTTTACAGCACTTGTGGGCTGGGCCCAGAGTTACTAAAAAAAAATCAGCTTACGGTGCCCAGAAAATGAAGCTGACTTTTGTCAGTTTTCCACTCTACTACCTATTAATGCTTCACGCTAAAGTGGACTTTTGAGAAGGAAATGCAGGATATCTAGCAAGCACCAAATCTTTCCTGTGAGCATTTGAAACTTTTCGGAGGTAGAGAATATCGATCACTTAGTTTGGGTATACATTTTTACTCCTTATTACTATTAATTCCACTTCTATAGAAGACAGATAACATACAATTCTGCTCTAATATGATTATCTAATTCTCTAGCTTAATACACAACCTCAGTATATTTCACAGCACTTGAAAAAGACAGAATATTATCATATTTTACTGTATGTCTGAAATAGTGAGGCTAGTGGACCTGGCAGGCAATGAACATTTCTCAGTCTGAACATTTTACCTAATTTAAGGAGAGAGGGAACGAAAAAAAACACAACCCTATCTTGAGAATATTCTGCAACCATAAGTTAGTTGCCTAAGGTTAGATATGTTAGATCACGTCTTCTGCATTAGATAAGGTTAGAAAATGTATTCCGCAAGAAGAAATTAAACCCAAGTCTCCCAAACCTTGTGAGCATCTTGTAACCTATGTAGCCTGACAGTCCTTTACGTAAAGGGCAAACACACTTAGGGACTCAACAGTAACTACACGGCTATGGAATAACATTTAAAGGAGAAAGTAAAAAAAAAAAAAAATAGGCAATTATGTTCTTTCCTTACTTTTTCCTTGAAAGAAAAAATCCAGCATCTGACTTCATCTAATTACCTTCTACCCCCTAACATCTGCCTTCTACCCTCTAACCTTTCTAATTTCTTCATTCTGGAACTGGGCTCCATCTGAATTTATATATTCAGTGAATGACGACTGGACTGAGAAAGTGCAGATCACCACTGTTAGAGGGGCTGTGGAAGGGCTGTCAAAGGAGGGTGCAGACCAGCACTAGCTGGTCCCAACAGAGCACCCAGTGGGCACAGCACAGCTGCACAGACTGGTGTAGCTACACCTTGGTTTACACCACAGAGGAGCTACCCTACTACCTTCACAGTTACTACACATCTATTCACCAGCAAGACACTCAGAGAATGAATAACAAAACAAAAACCCCAAGAAAGCTCTAGTCCTGGTTCTACTCCAAGCATCTATTATTTAGTCTGACTGCCCCCATTCTATTTCCTCCACTTTGATCAAGTAACAGCCAAGAAAAGCAATTACCAGCAAAAGAAAAATATATTCTCGGTATCTTTGAACTGCTGTGGCAAGTGTAAATGCATTACTTTCTGTGAGAACAGAGAAAATATTTCCTCAGCAACTAAGATGAGAAATGAGGGGGAAAAAAGGTAGGAGGAGGTAGGGGAGAAACTATTATTTTATTAACTAATGAGATTAATGCCAAAATACAACAAGCCTGCCTGCAAATCTCTACATTATTGATTCCAAAGAAGAAGCTGTACTACACAACTGAGATAATGAAGCACCTTCGTTTGCATTTGAAAAGGGCTAGCCCTGCCTGGACAGGGGAATAGTCATCTACAAAACAATCTAATTATTGTAATGAAAGAAAAAAAGAAAATCACCACACTGCCAACAGGTTTGGAAAAGTACTGACTGCAGGTAACAACCGGTCTTCCAATGCCAACACATGAACCACTACAAAAAAAAAAAAACGCCAAAAGATAAAACCAAAAAAACCACAGAATAAACCCAAGCAGGTCTGTGGTCACAACAGACTCAAAGATGGCCCAACTATCTGACCACCACTGCCCTGAGCTATTTCTTATATTGACCCACAATGAGAATGATGCTTAAGGACATAAACTGAAAAATTCAATACTCTCTCCCAACAGAAGATATTTACATGAAGAACGCGCCGGAATAAGTATTTAACAGTAAACTCTGCATTTGATTTCTTCTAAAAAAGCATCTCAAAGAAAAAAAGAAGGAAAAAATGCCTTTAAAAAAAAGAAAACAAAAAACACAAATCAGTCAAATTAGAGAAAATATAAATAACCTTTTATTAGAGATTTCCCAGGGTGCTCATTCAACAACGCACTCTGCGAAGTCCCAAAAGAGCACAGAGCAGCTGCCTTCCAAACCTGCACAGTTGAAAGCTGTCGTGTAATTCAGAATAATATTATTCTCCAGGCTCGGGGCTGGCAGCTCAGCGGTGCTGCCAGCAGATTGAGGGGGCTGCCAATGCTGGTGCACTCTTGAAGGCATCAATGAAAAAGGGTTGATGGATTTTTGGACGTTTCCCTTCCTTTTTGACCCATGCCCTATTAAAAAACCGACGAAACACAAACCTCCCGGCAGCGGGGTAAAAGCAAGACACGGCCAGGAGCAACTGCAGAGGAGGAGAGGCTGCAAGCAGAGATGGTAAAAGGAAGAGATTAAGAGCGTCACTGGGCTACAAGTACCAAAGTTGCCAAACACACTGTGAAGTCCAGGGGTTTCTAAGGATGGGAAAGATGCAAAGTTGGGCTGGTAAAACCACATGAAAAAAGCAGCTCAGCACCGCAGGCTGGAAGTCTCGGATCCAACCCAAGCAAGGCACAGGTTATCCACACAACGTCCCCCGTGGCAAAGACGTCAACACCCACAACCTCCTTCTCTGGGTGCTCACCAACTCGGATCACTAAAGAGACAGATAAAAACTCCAAAGGCAACCGAACTCCCCACACATGGTCTTTTCCAAGCTGGTGGCTTGGCCTTCACCCTCTTCTGATGGCTCCATTTGCCAGCCAAAAAGTATGTTTGTGACCACTAGCCTAGGTACCCATATGGAGCAGTCGTATTCTGAAATGGCCTTCATCGTTCTATACATCAGAGTCTTCCAGATGCGATTCAGACATTACAGGCATCTGTCATATGTATCTTTGTTCCTCTCCCCAGAGGAAAATTATGATTAAAGCCGTGTCTTCACTTCACCCAGCCTATTCACTTCAACGCAGCTCCGCATCGACAGCTGGTGGGAAACCGTAGAAAACTCTTGCTGAAGGAAATGGAGTATTTTTCTTAGGAAATCATCATTTTTCAAGGTTATGAAGGTTGGCTTTTTTGTCAAAGGGTGTTTTTTGGGGTTGGGTTGTGGGGTTTTTTTAGTGCCTAAGGGCACAGCCCACAACAGTCGCTTGTTCACAACACCTGAGGACGTGCTCAGTCTCAGCCTCACTCCAGCACCATCTCTGGTGTCGCCTGTGGCAGATCCTTGGATAACAGGGCATCATAGAATCCTAGAATGGCCTAGGCTG
>NW_009713054.1:0-12790 GCF_000703405.1 Apaloderma vittatum | reverse complement strand
CCTTCCAGCCCCTGACGTTCTGTGGTTCTGTGACTTTCATGATCTACGACTTTTGTCAGTGATGTCGTCCACCAGAACACAAAAGCTGTAGCATGATTTTTCACATGGAGTCTACCTCTGAACATATACAGACATTACTTCTCTGCATCCACCTCCTGAAATTACCTTTCATATCCAGCTTGTATCACTGAAAGGGAATTACACCCTGAAGACTCTGGAGCGGATCTTTGGAGAGAGTACTTCTCCTAGTAAGTCTTGGAGCAATTGCCTCTCAGCAGTCTGAGCACAGTGCCTGGTTTGGCAGTCTGACCTTAAACTCTGACCTCAAGTTTTTTATTATCATTATTGTCATATCTGCTCCTCTGTCATTAAGAGACTTTCCAGTTTCAGTTTATTCAGCTGGGAGCTTTAAACCCTCTGGCCCATAATTTCCTTTTCTTTTTTTGGCATTTCTTTTTCTCAGTCCTTTCATGAAACTTGTCTGCTGAGTGACATGCCCTCTGTAAAATATAAACCATAATTACTCTAGGATTGCTCATACTTGGCATAAATACTGTACTTGCAAGTATGTAGCTTATAGCAACACGTGTCACATTTAATTAAATTGCAAAGCTACATCTTATGTTGTCCTTCAGGAGAAAGAAAAAAGCGAGAGAGAAGGCAAACTTGTCTAAAAGAATTTTTCACTCCAGCTGCTGTGTTTAGGCAACAACCTTGCATAAACTGGGCATTCTCATGCATGGATGACACATACCTTTCTCTTTTTTTAAGTAACTAAATCCATGCTTTACAGGTAGGACAGTCATACATTTCTCTTTTTTTTGTGATCTGTACCCCCTCAGCAGGAGTCTTCTGACCCTGATATAGCAGTCTACACCTGAGCTGGGGTATGTTTGGAGAAAAAATTACACCTTCCTGGTGTGACTCCTTGTGTCCGAAGGTGTGTATCTATAAAAGGTCGGGTGAGGGATGCTCTGGCACTGCCTTTTTCTCTTGACCTATGGTCTACGCCAGGGGCCCAGGAGGACCAGCTAAGATTTAGGTGTCTGCACTGCTGGTCTCTAAGCTTGAGTAAGATTAATTTCATCCCTATCGTCTTTACTTTAAAAAAAGTTACAATATTAAGACACAAACTTTATTTTTACCACTGAGATAACCATTCACATTATACTGCAAAACACTTATGTTTGAACATCTCAAGTAGTTCCTTCAAAAGAACCCCTGACTTTTTATTTTATTTTTTTAGCTGCTTATATTGCCTTCATTATTCTCTAGGATAATAAGAACTGCTTATTGTTCTAAAAAAAAAAAAAAGCAATGGAAGTGGTTTACTGAAAAATGAAAGTTTTATGGTGCTATGCTTCTTCTAAGGTAATGCTGTAATGAGGGTTTTTTGAATTTCTCATTTATCAATTCCGTTTTGTCACTACATGTTAACATAGCAAAAATGAAACATAATTGATTTGAAAGATTTCAACATACTAAGGATTATTAGGTGTTTGGGTTTTTTAACATCCTGTCAGTGGACAATTTCTGAAACACTAACCTTTGGTTCTTGTGGGGAACAAAAACAAACTGAAAAAGAATTCTGTTTTCTGTCTAGCTGTGGATTTCTTTAGACATTGAAGCTTAAAAATGCTGGCTTAGGAAAATGTACAATTTCAACCCAACCCTCCTGGCTTTATACAAATGCAAATACGATTGAAATCTTTATCTTGGTTGGAGGCCTCTAAGCAGAGTTTTCATTCAAAATAAGGTCTGCTCAGCTTCGAGACTCTAATGATGTCAAGGCCGCTTGGATCCATATCGTCATCTTTCAGGCTACCCTTCAAACTGAACTGAGCCATGACCTGTAGTAATGCATAAAGGATGAGAGGGAGACAGGCAGTTTTATCAGCAAATCTGTAGAAGTTCGGTAGTTTTATTTCTGAAGAAAAATAGTATGGCATGTAGCTTTTATAGTCTCTTTCGTTAGAGTTCAAATTTTAATATAATTTTTACTTTCTTCTGGAAATTCTTAGGTGATATAGACTGTAATTTTTTAAAATATTTTTTAATGGTCGGAGTCTGTTTTCATTAAGAGCTGGAAAATGAGATCCTAGTGTTACTAAATTTGAGTCACATTCATAAATTTTGGTCCAGTTTTTGGTTGCATCAGACTAATTATGTCAAGGCAGTTCCTGAAGAGGTCATCAAAGGCATGGAAAAAACAGAGCAGATTACATGCTTCTAGGACAATGCAAATAGTGTGGTATTTTAAGCACAAATTTCTCCCAATTCTTCACTGAACATGACCAAACCATTCCTAATATTTTACTCTTATGTTCTAAAAAGCATTGGCTGAAATTCTATAAATCCTATAAATCTGGTATATAAACATATAAAGTGCTGTGCATGACAGTTTAGCCCTTGCTATTTTTAAGCAATCGCAGCCTTTGTTAGAATTCAGACATTGTGAGTGTTTTCTTCTTGGTGTTGTTTTCCTGTCTGAGTCCTGTAATTCACATCTCACTAACTCCTTATCATACTTGACAGTTGAAGGATTAGTGGGTGCTTTATTTTGTACAGTTTTAATACAGCTAATTTAAAGAGGCATTTGACACGGAATATAGAAAGAACTATTTCGTTGTTCAGCAGAACATGTTTTCATTAGAGCTGCATCTGGCTATGGTAGTTGACCTTTACTTGAATATAAAAATTAATGCTTTGTCTAAACTAAAACATAGATGATTTCCCTGAAAATTACCGGGAGTGGTCTTTGATGAATAGTCACAGCACTTCAACGCAAAATGACTTTGAATATCGATAGGAATGCAAAATATTTGTTAATATGTTTTGAAAGTGCATGGACATTTCATTTTAATTCTAGTTTGCTGTGGTGTGTGGATTCTTTAAAAAATAGTAGTTACATATCTACTGACATTTCTTATGTACTTTTACAGACATTTTATTTCTAATATGTCTCCTGTCATAAGCATATCTGTAAAACGCATTGACATAATATCTGTAGCTGCAAGCTGCACTAGCAAGAAACAGCCAACTTGAAAAAAATGTCTGCAATGAATCTTTCTTGATATATGTGTATAACAACTAGTGTTCAGCACTTAATAGGTTTTCTTTGCTACCTGGAAACTTACACTTTTATTTCACATATATTCTGCTTTTCTGTTTTTTAATTATTCTGTGTTTTGTTCCAGGTTGGTTATTTTATTATTGATTTATTTATTATTGTCACTACTCATCATCGTGATTATTTAACTTATTATTTATGCATCACCTAAAGGTACAGAGGTGTGGGAGTTCTTTTATAGTGTGCAGTAAACATGGCTTTGGTGTTTTCTGCTCAGAGTAGGAAGCTCACACTGTCTCTCTCTCACTCTACCCTGTAATCCTTTTGCCATCAGTCCCAAGTCTGATGGTTGGATACCAGTACTGCAGCTGTGTACATCTTACCTCAATAATTTCCTACGTTCAAGCCCTAAAAATCAACAGAAAATATGGAGTAATGTTTACCAGTAAAATAATTCTGACTGAATGGATCTAGCTTTGGATCCAAGTAACGCACAGAAGTCCTCCTATTCCCACGTAATGGTACCTCACATGGCAGTCACAGCAAGGATTTACAAGGATGGTTTCTGTCTGACAGACTCAGGCCATGGAACTGGCATTAGGAGAGCAAGATACACACTGTAGTTCCCAATTCTGGTCACAGCAAGGCAAACACTCAGCCTGTGCAAACCAAGTAATATTGATATAAGTATTAAAATAATCCTTTTGAGTCAGATACATAACTAAATCGCAAGTAATCTCTTGCTGCTAAGATTACTCAGAGTCACTCAGATTTTTACCTAGTGATAAATAAATATGGTATATTAACCTCAAGTTATGCAAGCAGAACAAGCTTGTAGCTTCTCTACCACCCTTTGATTCTTGTTGTTGTTTTTTTTTGATCTTGTCTAGGTCTGTCTTTTTCTAAAAGTCTCTTGGGGCCAGAGACTCTGCTGCTCTGATGTCTGACTGCTTCAGTACGGGATCACTCTGAGCCTCAAGTTACTGGAGCTAATAGCATTACCACATAGTTTAGGAAGAATATTCCTCTCCCAGATGATTTTAAACAATTAGGCCTATTATCCTGTGTACTCTCTCACTTGTATTAGTCACCTGACATAGAGACTAAAGCAGTCTTAGAAGACAATCCTCTACTTGCTTTCAGCAGAACTTGAGCTCCTGTGGATTATCACTGATTACTGGTGATGGCGATTACTGTTGTATTTTGGTATTTCAATGACTTTTTTTTTAAATTTAGTGATTAAGAAAACAGAGTTATTTCATCTTTAATGAATGCTTGAAGAATATCCATGTTGCTTTTCCTTTATAGGCTTATGGCATTTCTGTATATAGGCAGATTTTTATGGCCTATTTACTGTTACGAAGCTAAAATAGAATCTAACAACATTGATAAGGGTTGTTTAAAGAGAAATGGATTTGGACATTTTAACATGCAGGATTGTTTCTGGCTGTCCTGTGAAAGTGTGATACCCTTCATAAATCATGGAAGATTACACAGAAGAAAGATCAAGGTTAAATACATCTTTTTTAAGTTTGTGGAATTTAAGCCAGATTCATCTCTGGCAATATTGAATAGAGGAGTCCAGGTGGAAATATTGGTGGAGAGTTAGCTACTCAAAGTAAAGAAAAAAGGGGATGTAATTACTACTCTGTTACATAATTATAAAAAGGGCATGAGCTGCTGTGTAATCTGATTGTCTTGAAGCGTTGCAAACCATGAGTAATCAACACCATTCATGACACTGAACTCATTTGCGGTGAATAGGGCTGATTACAGCTACAGCCCAAGACAGCTTTGCTTACTTAGGTGGCCGTATACATGTTTATAGCTAACATTTTCTGATAGCAGTAGGGTGTGGTAGTACAAGACTTGTGTACTGTTGGCCTAAGCCTGGTTGTACTGGTGGTACTTGGCTTCAGTTCCGAGGTTAACAGGGATGAATGCAACAGAGCGCATGTCCCATTGCTTAATTATCGTATCAGAAATATGGGGGTAGCTGTGTGTAGGGATTTAGCTATATGGGGTCTCTTTAACCTCACTGAGCATCATGTGGCTGAATTGCCTTTACATCATTTCAGATATTTACCCTAGAACGAGCAATTGAGTCTGATGAGATGGTTGTACCGACTTGTGTTTGCTCAATCTTCCTGTCTGGTAAGGCAGTTCTGTTTTTCATGCAACAGTATTATTTTAAGTGGTTGAAATAACTATATTATTAGCAGAACAATGGCACTGTCACCATTTTCATTAAGAATTCTGACTTTCAGGTTTCATGACTCAGCTGTAAAAATTCGCTCCACCTGCAGTTTTGGTGTATTGTACAAAATATTATCCAGAAAGAATTTTATTTCATTTTATTTGTACTGCATAAAAGCTGAGCTGTTTTCCTGGGGTGGATAAGGAATCTGGATCTTTTCACTTTTTCCATCTTACCTGGAGCTTAGGCACCAATGTGAGATAAGCTGCTATAAGGTAATTTCCAGAAAACTGAATGAACTGAAGGGATCTCCATCATATTTTGTACTCCAGTTCCTTTTTGAACTCCTCCTAGGGAATGGCCCATTACAGGCTTCAACTTGCAAAATGTTGTTGTGCCCTTGAACATCTTAGCAGCACCATCAATGAATCTTTCTGCACATACAGTTCCATCTCTGGTGAAAAGGGGACGTGAATGTATCCCACGCCAAGCTAAAAAGACAAGAGAGAGGAAGAAAAAGAGAGCAAGAACGAGAGAGGAAGAGAGAAGCGAAGGCAGAAGAGAAGAAAAGAGTGAGCAAAAGACAACAAAGGATCAAAGACTGTGGGAAACGGAGCAACTTCTCTCTCCATAAAGTTTTAAGACATCACTGTAATGTTATGGGGGGAGGCAAGGTCTGATCCAGTTAGCAGAGACCCTGTTGCTTCAGGATTCTTCATTTAGGAGGCAATTACAGAAAATTAGAGCAGTCTGCCAAACACACCTCCATGTCCTGGTTGCCCTCCAGCCTTGGTCCCTCCAGACTGGCTCCCTGGCCCTGCTGCAGGGTAAGCGTGGAGCTACACCCATGCTACAGCAGCAGATTGCAAGGGCAGACTGGGATGCAGCATGTGCTTTTCACTGCATCCTTTTCTCTTGCACTGAGAAAGAGGCTGCACTTGGTACATCCAAAGAAGAAGAGTATGTTCTGCCCCTTTTCTTATAGGAAAGAGTTTTCTGTAGCTTCTTCTGTGCAAATTAATGCAGGATATAACTAATTGACAATCACTGCTGGCTGAGATGGACAAGTGTGAATTTAGCAAAGAAGCAAGAAAATAAGGCTGAAGATCTTCTTACAGCTTTGTTTAACTTAAAGATCCAATCCTTTATGCTGGGAATTTAATTTCAAGTAGTATGTATTCCTTGGAGCAAATGAGGGCCAGACAGACTGCAAGCTGTGGTACAAAGCTTTCTGAAGGGCTCATGCCTTTTACTTTAAAGCATCAGTGTGTATTGCTGAACCTTTAGAGGCAGAGCAGTTTTCCCTGTATTTCTAGAAGTCACACATTACTGAATCTATAAAGCCACTTTAAGTATATATATGAGCATATTTTCGTCGCAGCTGTAAGTTTGTTTACTCTTGTCAGAACTTTTTACTGCCTTAATGTCATTTCTGGTAGTGTATTAACACTAACTGCCTCATAGCTGAATTTTTCAGGTTCCATGCTGAGCAGAATCCGTTTTGCTTTCAGGCATAGCTTTTCCACGGTGATTGACAGGAATGGATGGCAAGGGAAGTTCCCATTCAGTGCTGTAAGAGACATTAAAATAGTCATGTTGATTATTATTTTGGATTAATAATACTGCAAAGGTTTGTGTTTTATAGCTGCACTGATGGGTGGACTTTGGGGAGCTATCACCACACTGACGACCCCTAGCAGCACTGCCCTACATCTAGAGCAGAAGGATGTTTCCTTCCTCTGAGGGACAGATGAGATAAGGGAGTTGAAATTGCTTTTGTGACTCATTATCCAAAAGAGAAATTATTGTTTTGAAATAGCTAAAAATGTCCCTATAAGAACTGGAAGCTTAGTGCAAATTTAAGGAGTATTGCCTGATTGGTTTTTTGAAAAAGAACAGATATTTAAATCCTAAACATTGAGTTCTAGCTGGTTTGGAGGTTTTTTTCTGTATTTACAGTGAGTAATGAAGTCTAAAGTATCACGAGGGTTCAAACACCAACAAATCAAAATAGTACAGCATGAGATCTGCACTGTTGTTCCAAAGTGATGCAGTCATCAGAAGAGATCTCTGTCTCTTACCAAGTGCTTTGAATCAAAATTTGAATCCTCTAAACCATCCATTTGGCTGTGTAGTACTTAAGAGTGAGAGCATGATAGACAGGACTCCATCACATTTAGACATATCTAAAAATAAGAAGAAAAAAAAAAAAGGAAAGAAAACTGGTTTACCCTGAAAGATAATTATCTCAGAAAGTTTCCAAGTCAAGAAAAAGCTGTAAGCCTCTATATATTTTTTATTGCCAAGGAACAACTTTGTTGGCAGAGGTGGTACTTGAACAAAAGATACAGTCATTAGCCTGTAGAAAGAGGGCCAGCTCTGTTCTCCCATTCTTTCTCAAATTAACCCAAGAGAAGCATATATACACAATGCCATTTGACCATGAAGAAAACATAAGAGCTCTGCTTCAGCTATCATTGAGTTAGGAATATTCTGTACATTTTTTTCATGTGGAAAACAAACAAACAATAGATCTGGCAAATGAGAAATCTAACCTTCCTGTGACCATTCTTAAAAATTACAGCCAAATGTTATCACCCCCGTCAGAGAGAGAAGAGAGATACTGTAGACTTAATGACCCATGACTGTATACTTATTTCACAGATATGTAGTTTCCAGCACTCTGTTTGGCTGGAGAGATCTCATCTGAATAACGACTGCACTGTCATTTCTGCCAAACCGCAGCGCTTCGGCGTCTCCCCTCATTCCGGCTCTTCCATGTGAGTATGCTCCCACTGGTACTGGCTCCTTGCTGATGTGCACACCCCACCATCGCTCCTCTGGGCTCTGCCACATCCATCACCTGCCCGCTTCTTCTGCAGGTATTGAATTATGGAAGAGTAGTAGTACACGGTAGCTGTATAATGGAAGAGAAGGGCACTTAACCTGTCCTCACAAAAAAGGGCGAAGTGATGTATTGAATAAATAGACACCAGGAAATTGTCAGAGGAGAAATGAGGTTAAAAATCCTGAAACAGAGCTTTGCTGCCAAGAGATGGCTAGGGAATTTTCATGGTGGTAGAAAGTCAGAGCCACATTAATATTCAATAAGCAATGCAGAGATGAAAGAAAAAATAATGTTCTCAGTAGCAACTTACAGATTTGGCTCTCAGGAAGTTTTGAGTCCAAAATGCAGCCCTCCATGATAGGCAGAGGAGGCTGCTGAACGGTTGCTCAGATGCAATATAAAAAAATAAGGAATGCTGGAGGCTGCCATCCCTTTTGCCTGCCTCAGATCTCCAGGATCATTCTCCCAGTGTCATCTTTGGGTCATGGAAGCACCTTGTTTGTCTCCTATAAAAAACAGTCCTCCCTTGTAACACAGAGCTTACAAAGATGTCCCTGTTATGAAAGGGAGAAGTTATTTAAGTTCTGTCTGGGTAAAAAAAATTGCTTACTTGAGCTCTGACATTGTGACAGCTAGCTGTCTTGGAGCTGGCATTTTAGCTTTATTTCTTCCATTAATCGAGCAACAGCTATCCACAGACTCATTTCACCTTTGGGTTGCACTTGTTTGTAAGCTATTTATTTCACTGACTTTTTGTCCTCCCCCTGCTTTCTCTCCCCTTTGCACTGCAGTTTGCTACTGTTGACTTCTGGACCAGAGAAAATACCTGTGTCAAAAGAGTAAATTAGTATTCTCAGCTATTACTCTGAGATGCACTTAGGAAGATGATGTAGAATTCTTTGGTCCATGAACTGAAAAGAACCTAAAGTAGAGGAATAGGTTGCCAGAAGAAAAATAAATGCACATAACTGAGCAGAGTAACAATGAAAGATGAAATAATAGCTGTAAGGCTGGAAACCTAATCAGTCTCCACATTGCATTTTCAGTCATCACTAAGTTGCTAACAACAACTTTCAATGGGCATTGCTAAGAGAAGGGGTTTGGGGACATTGTGTGAGTATGTTATAACTGACATAAGGAAGCCCTGCTAGAAGAGATTTTGAAAGGAAACTAGATTTATTCTACCTCTGCTCTCCTCTTTCTTTTATGTATTTCACTTTTTACATTTTCATTACGCTGTGCTCTTTCTCCCTTTCTTGCCAGTCTTTATTATAATCCACAATTTTGTCTTTATTATGAGCCTGGTAAATGCTTTTTACATATAAAATCATACTCAATACAAATTATTCTGAATTAGAGAAGCAACTACCAAGCTTTTACAAATGATTTAAATCCCAGACCCTCCAGGTGCCAACTACCCTTTTCTCTTAGTTTTCTCAGCAGAGATGAGGGTGCTTAGCAGCTCACAGATTTAATAATAGCTGACATTGTAGCCCAAAGAGCATACAAGGAGACATTTTCACTCAAGAGCTAAATGTTTTCTCATCTTTATCTGCATCGTCAACACGATAAACTATGAATGTCTGTATGTATTTAAGCATATTTAAAGAAACAGGCAAAAAGCAGCACAACAAGGTAAGACTCCAGACTGGATGGAATGGTAGCCTTGTAGTGTTGATCAGGAATATTTTCCTGCCTGTGAATGAAAGGAATGATTTGTGACTTGGCCCCCGTCCCAGTGGATCAGCACATGCATGGTAAATCTTGGTATGTCCTTTGGGGCATTTACAGGATCATGGGCTTTCCCACTGCGTGAAGCTGGGCACCGTTGCATGACAAATCACGAACTCCAACTGTGAAAATTATGGACTCAGTCAAACTGTCAATCTAGTCCTGAAACACAACTGCTGGTAGAAGTAACCTTGACAAACAATTGTTCTAAATGTGGTTAAGAGTTTTAATCTGCAATAGATGAGTTTCAGGGGTGTATTGGGTTTGTGTGGCCAGATTTTGGTAGCAGGGGAGCTACATAGGTGGCTTCTGTGAGGAGCTGCTAGAAGCTTTCCCCTGTGTCTGACAGAGCCAGTGCCAGCCGGCTCCAAGACAGATCTGTCACTGGCCAAGGCCAAACCTGTCAGTGACAGTGGTAGCACCTCTGGGATAACAGATTTAAGACGCGGAGAAAAAAGTAGCTGCGCAATTGCACACAGACAGAGCAGTGAGAATATGTGAAGCAACTCAGCAGACACCAAAGTCAATGAAGAAGGAGGGGTAGGATGTGATCCAGGCGCCAGGGCAGTGATTCTCCTGAGTTGTGGTGAAGACCACGGTGAGGCAGGCTGTGGAGGTTCACAGTGGAGCAGATACCCACCTGTCGAGGACCCCAGACCAGAGCAGGTGGATGCCCAAAGAGGGCTGTGACCTGTGGGAAGCCCATGCTGGAGCAGGCTTCTGGCAGGACCTGTGGACCATGGAGAGAGGAGCCCACACTGGAACAGATTTGCTGGCAGGACTTTGTGACCCCATGGAGGACCCATGTTGGAGTAGTCTGTTCCTGAAGGACTGCACCCTGTGGAAAGGATTCACGCTGGAGCAGTTTGTGAAGAACTGTCTCCTGTGAGAGGGACCACATGCTGGAGCAGGGGAAGAGTAAGAAATCCTCCCCCTGAGGAAGAAGGAGCAGCAGAGACATCATCTAATGAAATGATTTTAACCCCCATTCCCTGTCCCCCTGCACCTCTCAGGAGGAGGAGGTGGAGAAATCAGGAACAAAGTTAAGCCCGGGAAGAAGAAAGGGCCAGAGGGAAGGTGTTTTTTAGGATTTGGTTTTATTTCTCATTGCCTTTCTCTGATGTGATTAGTAATAAATTAAATTAATTTCCCCGAGTCGAGTCTGTTTTGCCCATGACAGTAATTGCTGAGTGATCTCCCTGCCCTTATCTTGACCCATGAGCCTTTCATTGTATTTCCTCTCCCCTGTTCACCTAAGAAAGGGGAGTGATAGAACAGCTGTGGTGTGCACCTGGGCTCCAGTCTGGGTCAAACCACTACAGATATTCACTAGGCCTCTCCTAGGGATACAATATACTACTTCTATCAGGGTTTGGAAAACACCCACACGCAGCAGATACTGTGTGTGATGTGATGCTCACACTTCTTGACGATTTTTGACTTTGGAAAACCCTTCAGTTTGTGGTAGAACAAACACTATTATTATGCTGAATTGAATGTACCATTTTTGTAGTTGACGCTCTACAGGAGTCCATGTTCTGTTTGAAATTCAACTTCAATTAACATATCGTAGTTAATTTGCGTGCTCTGTGAAGTCCTTATTAGTATTTTTCCTTTTTTGCAGCTGAATTTATTTTGAGTATATTCCAGATTTACCAGGACTTCAGTTTTAATAAATACATCCCTTTTTTAAGAATGTGGAATAGCAATCGTATGCATATACTTTTCTACTAGTAGGAATATAGATAAAGAACCATCTACTAAACAAAGAAAAGGAAATAGAATAGCTATAACATAATAATATGTAACCTAAAGGAATTCTCTTCTGGAGCTTCTAATGCCTGGAATCTCCTTTTAATGTATCAGTGAGAAACACTAGGTTCCTGATTTTATGTTCACTACCCTTAGCTAGCCATCTTTTTTTTTTTTTTAATTCAAGGTAACTTTTATTTTTCAAGAAAATATAACAAAGGTTTTAATCTTTTTTTCATTTGATGGATTTTGTATAAGACTGAAGTAAAAAATACAATTTACACTTCTTTATGCTATCTTAATTTCTCCTTTTTAGTCTTTTTTCAATTTCTATTATTCATAGCACTAAAAGGAGGTAAGAAAGTGAAAGATAAAGCAATCAAATACGTATGTTTCAGGAATATAATGGAAATTTTATACCTATTGAAAGTATTTTCAGAACTGCAATGAATTTTTATACTTACTTATGTTCTTGGCTCATCCTTGTTCCAGGGTTAATATCTGACTTTTTTGTCATTTCAAACATAGTTTACAGTGCTTATTGCATGCTCAGATTTTTATTTCTTCTTGGTTTTTTTTGATAATTCTAAGAGATATTGATATATTATCATGATTCTAGCAAATATATGGAAGTTATTAACAGCAGTCTGATGGAATGAAAATTTCATTTGTTCTGAATAGTAAAATGGCCAGTGAAACAGATGTCATGATTGTAGGATTATAATGTGGCATCTTGTAAGAAAGAAGATAACACAGAGTTCTCTTGCAGCTACACCACCCCACTCTGTTGAGCTGGATGGAGGCGGTGAAGAGAAAAGTCAGCTTTGAAAGACATAACTTTGCAAAGGGACTTCAGCATTCACTCATAAATTCTTTAAGAACAAAGAAAAAGATCATATTAAATTGCACTGTCATAGGAAATTATTGCATTATTTTATTATTACAAGATGGCATAAAATATTACATTAGCGAAACTGCTGGTGAATGACTGACAGATATCAATTGACCTCAGATTGCTCAAGGGCTCAGACCTGGGTGATAAGAAAAAGAGTAAGATTTGTCACAGATGAGGAGTCTGTGGGACTTGATGAAGGCTAGTACCATAACATTGTTTGGAAGCAACGTGAAAATTATACAAGACATTGGAGAGCTCATAGTAAGTACCTGTCCTGGGTTTAGCTAAAAACCCAGT
>NW_009713053.1:39092-45781 GCF_000703405.1 Apaloderma vittatum | reverse complement strand
GTTGTGGCCGAAGTGCAGGACCCAGCATTTGCCTTATTGTATTTCATTGAGTTGGCCTTGGCCCCGTGATCCAGCCTATCCAGATCCCTCTGTAGAGCCTCTCTGCCCTCAAGCAGATGGAGGCTTCCACCCAGGTTGGTGTCATCTGCAAACTTACTGAGGGTGCACTCCATCCCCTCGTCCAAATCACTGATGAAGACGTTAAACAGGACTGGGCCCAGTACAGAGCCCTGGGGGACACCACTCACGACCAGCTGCAAACTGGTTTCTTCCAAATGACAGAACATGGTAGAGGATTAGAAATACAGATGTCACTCATGCACTTGCCATGTTCCTCAAAATTTAGCATCATTTTACTAAATAGCTTTAGTGAATCCATATAGAACAGCAGAGCTGCTATTTTCTAAAAAACACTCAAGCTTCCTGAGACTGTCTACTTATTCCTCTCAACATTAAACTGTCAAAACTTAAAAGCTTTACAAGACATCTTAATTCAGACCTATAAATTTTACTTGAACATGTTGGAAAATGAATAGGCTGACAACCACTATCTGTTACTGTCACTGCCTGCTAGGAACTTAAAGAGTTACAAGACAATGAAAATACTTGAGATAGAAGTGGGATATTTAAATAAAGCAGTCAGTACAGCTTTTATTGTGCTAACCCTACCTAGCCACTGCTTCCAGAAATCGCTCATGGAAAAGGAGAGGCACCCTTCCATGAACCTTCCCCTTTCCTGCACGGTCATGTGAGACTCCCCTTAAAGGCTCCCCCATTCCAGCGGAAGAAGAGGGGGAGGCAGTCTGAGCATCCATAGGATGCCTGCATCGCGTGACGTATCTGCTAGTGACACATGCCAGAAGCCATGGCTTACAGCTGCTCACGCTGCAAAATGCTCTTCTGGGCTATGAAAATCTCTGCCATTCATCTGGGAACCACAGCTCTGCAGCAAGGGGAGGCGGGTCTGGATTAACGGAATCTCTCGTTGACAGATTGAGATTTGTGTCCCAGTATTTTATATTACACCATGTAAGAAAGAGCCCACAGGACACACACCACTATGAATGAATGCAGCATTAAAAAAAAACCCCAAACAAATAGTTATTTACTCTGCATGTTTGAAAACACAGCTGCTGACGGCTCTCCAGAAGGTAGAGCCTTGGTGTGAATTACGTCAGGGTCACTGACAAGCTCTGTGCAAGTTAATCAGACCTCAGACTACCATTATCTCAGCTGAATGAGGCCTCAATCATATCAGTTTCTTTTACGGGCTTTTGTGAGGCTTCTGTCTCAAGGAGAAACAAAAAAAAACAACTTTCCAGCCATATGCATATATGTTTGCTATACCTTTGAAAGACACCGTCTCGGTTAAAAAAAAAAATAAAAAGATAATTTTACTAATAACTCCAACACACACTGCCTTGGGGATGTTCCCACAACACTGTGTAACTGGTAGCTTGAAAAAACGATCAAGTTCAATGTACAGAACAAAATGGTGCTGCAGGTTAAACTCCAAAGATTTCATATAACTGCACCAAGGAAATCAAGAGAAATTGCAGATACCACTGTGAGCTGTTATCTCAACTTGAAAAAGGACTTATAAATGCAGTAACTTGCAGTAGTGATCAGTCTATGTAACTCACTTTGAACTGTAAGAGAAATGACACAAAGTCATTTTGGTACTGTTCTTTCCTTGAGGAGTAGTTCATAGAGGCGGCATCCTTCCAGTGTGTACAGCCTATCGATCACAACTGATGTCAACTTAAAATGCCCCAGCTGGTAAGTGAGGTTATTTTAATGGGCATAATATACCTCACTGAGAATGCAACAAGTTAAAAATCTCTTATCAAAGGACATAAAAGTACTATATTCCATTAGATACATTTAGGAAATTGGATATTAGCAAATACTATCAATTACAGAGTCAAAACTTTGTGCTAAATATTGACCATAAACCAAAGAGATAGGGAGGGAAAAACTTAACAGATTTTTTTTTTTTGGTCAGTATTTCTCAATGAAGTATTTCTGTGAGGTCACATGAATGCTGAAAGGTTACAAGCCACTCTCTTGGCCTTCCAAAACACTTTCTGGAGCCTGAAGATCTGATGGAGCAGACTGTGCCAGACAGCGGTGGCCAGCAGTGCTGTGGTGGGCAGATTTACTGAGGTCTTGCACCATTTGCTCTCCTTGCCTGGAGTCACCGGCCTCTCTTGGCAACGGCATCCAGCACCAGCCTCTCAAACAGCAACATGGGCGGTGGGAATAGTTACAGAGAGAGGGATCCTGATGTGTTACTGAGACCAATTAGTAAGAAAGTAAGAACAGAGCAGGCGCAGAACTCAAAATGAAAAACGGCACACCAGGGGAAAGGCTCCGCTGGAATGGTCATATTTCAGTGGCCTTTCTGCTGCACCTTCTCAGCTCTTTTCCCTTCACTGTTGTCAAAGTTAGTCAAAAAAAGGCTCATGATGTGTGAAGGAAGAGAAAATTTTCCTCTTGCTCAACCTGTGAAACATCTTAGCTGAGCAATACTTAAATGTCAACAAAAATGCTGGTGTATAGCAAAAAAAAAAGGGTATTATTATTAGAAATCACAGCTGCTATTGCATTTCATAGTCAGGTGGTTTGTGTTTAGAAATCATTTTTGAGAACAGCTCTTTCACACACCGTTACCAATTTCACCTGCTCTCTATATAACAGAAATGTACCAAAGTCTGAATTTCTTACCTGAAGACCACCTTCTCCAAGGTTCAGATACCTTGTAATTAGAGGTTATGGTCTGAATTCAGGTCAGCTAGCTTAATCTTGCCCCACTGATCATAATAATTTAAAGGCTGGTCCAAGCTCCTCTGACTGTTGAGGCAAATCACAACGGTAGGACTACTTGCACTGCTTTCCTCATCAGTGTTCAGTGGTTGGGGGTTTTTTTAGATAAAACTTAACAGTTTTGGACTTACGTTTTAGTAGAAAATTTCACAGCCTTCCAATTTTAGAAATAATCTAAGCAAAGTGAGCTGTGCATTCCCACCACTGGAAGAGGAAGCCAAAGGTGAAGCCAGTCTCTTTTCAAGGGCCTGGCTCTCAAATCACCACCAACAGTATTCCTCTGGAGAAATAGTTTTACTTAGAAGCAAAAGAAAACCTCTAGAGTTTGGGTTTGTGAGGTGGAGGGGTTTTTGTGTGCTTTTTTTCCTTTAGCAGTGTATTTCTGTATTTTCATTCAACTGTGTATTCTCCATCCCATTAAGATGTCAGAGTAAGGTCTGGCTTTTTCAACCCTTACTGATGGTTCCCTGCTCCTCTCTTTTTGATTCCTCTCCTTTGATTTCCTTTTTTAAACCTGGCAGGACCACCCTGGGCCTTCAAGTTTTGTGGTTTATGCCCTTCTTTGTCAAGTTAGATTTGCAGATTGGCCAGAAAATAGAAGACAGGACTTGTCAGTGTTAACAGTCCTGGCACTGTCTCTTCAGAAGTCTTTGGCATTTGGTAGTTTGCTAATCTGGTGTAATCAAATTCAACTGCATTTTGCATCTGACCAAGAATCAGCTATCTCAAACCATTCTCCTCTTTACATCTGAAGGCAGCAAAAAATGGAGTTAAATGAAACTATTCCTTTAAGAAATAACATCTGCCTACACCAAAATTAAGTATTCATCAGCTATTACAGATGGTTCCATATGTGTGATTGAAAAGTTTCCACTTCGCACACCACGAATCAGACCCTAAACACGTTGTGTTGAAATAAAATTACTAATGTTCAATAAATAAACACTGTTATCTAGTTTTGTTGATTATTAAATGGCTTGTAAGGTCACAAACAGTTTTCCATGACTTCCAAAATAATAATACCTGGCATTTAATTTCCTTTTTCTCCTTAAGCAATGCTATTTCAGGATTACCTTAAATGGATCTACAGTGTTCTCCTTTGAACACTCAGAAGAAACACGTTCTTCAACTGGTATCCAGTTTTGCTGACATCTAGTTGATTAATCATATTAAAATGTAGTCAATCTTATTTTACCATTCATAATGCAGAGCTCATAACACCCCTATTATACTTAGATAATGTTTTTTAATTAGACAGTCATTGTTTAGTTGCTTATAGCTTTGGCAGACTGAACAACAGGGCTGAAGTAACCTATGCTTCATCTCCTGCTCTGTCAGTCTTCAGAGGAGGGGGTGGGAGAAACACGACAAGCTTTTAGTTTGAAATACTAGTTTTCAAAATCTAAGCTCAAGAATAAAAATACAATTTTTTAAGTGCTAGCACTCTCTCGCCTCCCTCCTCCACCTTCCCTGCACTCTATCCGTGCACTCTTGCCAGCCCACTTATTCTGTTTAAAATAGGAGTGTATACAGGAAAGGAGTCAAAAGCACCGACCCATGAAAGTACATGCAAATTTGGCCAGGCTGAAGCTATTAAAAATTGTTAGCTGTAGCTGCTCCTAAATCTGACCTGTTATTCTTGTTAGTGAAAGCTGGCATAAAACTAAGGGCAACATGAACTCCACATTCACTTTCTCTGATACTCATATCAATAGTGTTTTACTGGTACCGTAACAGAGCAAGATACCATCTTAATTTATCCTTGTTGTGGGTCTCTAATTACATATTAATTTTTCAGTCATCTGTCTCAGCTGGACAACGAGATGGGCAGTAAACAACACTGAGGAGTACAAGAAGACTGAGAATGATTTTTGGAGATTAGTGACGCCTATCAAGAAACATACTCCTATGTGATAGTGTGGAGAAACCCCTATTCTAACATATGAAGACAACAGAAATAAAGTTCTATGAAACATTCTATGAAAGTTGTCCGGTCAACATTATAATCAGCACTGCCTAGGTTTTAGTGCTTGACTTCACAGTTTTAACATTATTCTCTGTAATTTTGCTGTACACAATTGTGAGAAGAATCAGATATCAACATAGACTTGTATCCCTATGTTGTAAAATGGTACTTAGCTTACGTACCATAGTAAAAGGTGAACTGTGCTTTAAGTCTGGAGTCCAGCTGTTTAAAGACTGTACTTTCATTTGTATTCAAATAAGTACTATTCTGTGTTCTCTCTTTCTCCCAAAAAATACCCCACAACAAACAACCTCAATTTTTACTTGCAAAGAAAAAAACTTCATCATTTTATTAAGACAAATTGAGCTTACAGATATATCATATAACCAGGTTTTCAGAGTTGCTTCTTGATACCATTAGCTACACAAATGAAGTTTAAACTTGTGTATTTCACATTTGAACAAAAAAAAAAAAAATCACTGTCATGTAAAAACTGTTATATTGAAGCAATAGGCTATAAATCAGGCACTGCAAAGGTGTCTTTTTTTCCCTACACACATAAAACCTGAATTTAGCACACATCACAAGGTGTAGCTTTACCAGACAGGGCTATATCAAATGGTAAACTCTTTAACATCATCAGTAGTATAATTATCATTCAGTGTTACCACAGGATATCATGCAGGTCAGACTTCATCCATAATGCACATCAAATTAAGATTTTATACGAGAAAATTGAAGAATATTACTTAAAAGATTACTTACGCTCTAGCTCCAAGTTTAAACCTCACTTCCCCATTCTATTACAAAAAGGCGGAAGGTAGATTTATGCTTATGTATTAGAGCTGTTCAAGTAATTGGCCTCTTCCTAGTAACAGCAACTTCCTTGCCAAAGCTAGTAATCACAGCTCTCTCTTCTGTTGCTATGTGATTCATTTTTGCAAGTTTAGTACATAACTGCATAACACCTGACTTCTTCAGTTGCTTTTTTTCTCTCAGAAATTATTCCCTTGAAGTTTGATCCGTCTCATTAAAAACAAGGAAACTATTCAAATTATCTATACAAATACTTGGTTTGGTCCTTAAGGTCTAAGAAGTGTTGTTCTTATATATGCAAATACATAGATTTGTGGATATTTTTACCTCTGAAGTAAGGTGACAGAGTAAGTACACCTTCCTGCATCTAATTTAAGACTAACACAGCCACACTAAAACCAAGTGACCTTATCAAAAGAGAATATGATTCCCTTAGAGTCAGGTTAGTTTGCTTTACCTTTTTTCCCACTAGCATCCAGGAAAATGTCACCTGGAAGGATGCAATTTTTAAGCATGCCAACAATACCTAGACATTAAAAAACTGATTAAAATTACTCTTGTTATTAAACTTCAAAGTCCAATTTTTGCTATTACTCAAACTAGCATAACAAAGCAGCATGGTAGATTTAAGTAAGAGACAGGACCGAATGTGACAGGAATGTAATGCTTCAGTGAGAAGTGACTATAGTCTTGAAAATGGAAACACTGTTGTTCACCATTTTATCCTGTTACTCTCTTCGGTTATTTGTTTTAAGACACTATTTGCTTTAGAAAGAACAACATTTGAAAACAATTTTTGTTTCTAAACATTTGGACAGAATTTTGCGTAGTAGCCCAGAAGTGGGTTTTGCTTGGGAATTGTTCTCTTCTGCAACCCTGCAACAATGTCTTCTGATATCATGACTTGTAAAGACCCTATCACACATGAGCAATAACAAATCGTCTGTTTGGGATGAATCAGGTATCATAGCTGTAACTTCTCCTGGAAGAAGTGGACCTATGCCAAGGACTGAGCAGGCAGCCACATGGAAACCCTCTGAGCAGCACGATGAGCTCACCATCTTGTTCCTTCCATTGAATC
>NW_009713053.1:0-39061 GCF_000703405.1 Apaloderma vittatum | reverse complement strand
TGCTGAAGGTATCTGACTTCTGATCTTAGCTTATCTCTTGCTCTGATTTAACCTATATTATCAAAGACTCCTAATCTTTATATAATCAGTATCAAGCCTTTTTCCCCTCTAACTCCCTGGCTTCGTTTGGCAGAGGGATATTGGCTTTCCTAATCAACAAACAGTCCAATCTGTCTGAAAGAAAGACAACAGGAATATCCAGTTTCTTCCCTAAATTATCATTTCTGTTTAAAAGAGAACTTAAAGCTATACTAGATTTACTGTTTCCAAAATATTCCTTTCAACAACTTTCTAAACAAATTTTGCCTTTATCACCTACATTTTTACCTTTATCTTTTCAGTAGCGCTAGAAATGAATCTGTCCTGCAGCCGCGTACCCTTATAGACACGTAAGGGTAACACAGGTGACCTGATTTAAAGTTTCAAAATTCAAACAAAACCGGCTTCATATCTTTTGAGCAGTAAAAATATCATGACTGCAGGATCCATAAGGCTGATAATGCCAGTTGGTGCCAGTGACGACATGGAGCCAGAAGAGGAAGAGGGTCAGAAGTCAGAGAACATGAAATCACTCTGACCTCTTCACCACTAACACACAAATCTTCAGCTTGTTTCTAACCGAGGCATAATCATCATCTAAATGATGCCAAATAAAAAGTTTGCAAAAGAAAAAGTAAATTGAAATCTTGAACTGCTTGCAGTGATTTCATACAGAAACCTATGATAGCCACTATGGCAACAGAAATTAAAGATAACCTCAGTTCATGCTTACAGAAATTAATTATAATTAAATTTTTACTAACAAAATTTCTAGATGATGTTTTAGAAGCAACCAAACCTGGGGGACTTCAACATTGGGAAATGGGGAAGTTTTAGTAATTAATTTCTATAGTTAATTTCTGCAATTGGTAAAATCCAATGACAGAGAGACTATTTACTTTTGGGTCCCACAGACAGTTTAAGATAATCCTTGCTCATTAATTGTATTCATGCCGTGAAAAGATAAAGATCAAAATTTTCACTACACCGAACAGAATAAGACCCTTGTAAATCATATTTAAATAAATGTATATGTTTAAAACAAACAGTAAGATGCTGTTCAGAAGATGCTTTTAGTAACACACATTATGAACAGTTATGAACAGTTATATGTGATTTGATTCCTCCTGGACAGATTTTGTTGGCATTTACAGACAAAATAATCCATAGCTCAATAAAAAAGGGAGTATTTGTGCTTGGAAGGAAGGGGGGGATAGCATGGTAGCCAACAACAATTTAGTTTTTCAAGTTTCATGTACTAACGGTCAGTAAAGACTCTGGTTAGTTCAATCATTACCATTAAAAAATATCTAACACTTCCACCAATGACTAATTTTGCCACCCTGTTGGCAGTTGACGAAACCTCTCTTGCTGCACATATGCTGAGCACATAGCTTCCAGAATGTCTGGTAAAACACTCAGTATTTTTTCCTTCACTTGGATTCATAAAGCGCGTTATGTCACTGCCATGCTTGGGTTCCTTCCACTTTTTCATCTTCCCATTCTGGTACAAATGTCTGTGCAAGATAACTGAGAAAGAGGTTTACACTCTGTTATAGGACTTACAGGATGCAGAGAGGCCTCAGCAAGGCACATGGTGCTATCTGCCATACTCTTGGGTACACCCAAGCACTCCCCAAGAAGCCCATCCAAGGTGCGGTTTTCTGACAGCTCTTGTGCAGCACCCAGCAACCCCATGGAGAAATCTCACACCATCTAAGACATCTCAGAAAGCAGCAAGTGCCTCTGTGTGGGTAAATCATTCAAGTTTACCTGTAAAACAGGTAAAAGATGACAGAAAAAAACAACTCACAATAATTCAAGCTCAAGTTAACAAAAAAAAGGGCATGCAAAGAGAGAGCATGAGCTCTCTCCTAAGTCTGAACTCTCACCCTAATCATTACAACTACTGCTCAGGGAAGCTTCCTTAGAAGACCTTCCCCTTTCCATTTGTCCTCCATCCCTTTTTTTTTTTTCTGACTGTACACCTCCAAGTGCTCCCTTATTTCCCCATTTATTGGTTAACTTGAGGCTCACAGCACCCTGCACTGTACTAATGCCAGCATAGCCTAATAGGGAGTGGCTCTCTGTGGAGAATAAGGGTCACTAGCTGTAGTAACATTATATACATAATATATATCTTTTCATTTTTTATGGTGTAGCTGTTAGAGACATGTAATACATTTCTAAAGTGTCAATGTTCCTTCTCATTCTTTTCCACCTATTATCCTTTTAAAATGATATTGACTAGGCTTCTCAGACTCTTAAATTCTGCACATTGTGACCAACTTTCTCATAAAGTTCGGGAAACAGAAAATTCAATCAGCAAGCTCAGTTCCTTAAACTCTCCAGCTGAGAACAATACCAAGACAAAACTCTTTGCAGACATGTGATACAATTGCTTCCAAACCGCAACAACATAAGCAGCGTGGTATTTTAGGTTTCTTAAATGCAAATCGACTCATCTCTGCTTCTGTATGTTCTTCACATAAAAAGAGAGTTCTCTTAGGTAGCACATGTTGTCAGTGTTTCTATTTATCTGAGGTTCAATAAACAGATGGCTTAGAAAAATCTCCATATTTTCTGTATCTCCCATAAACCAGAGCTGCAGGTGTAACATGGCCTGAACTAACATAACACAGTGACTGTGGACTGGACAGTATCCCTGGAAAAACTGTAAGAGGCCTTGCCTACTACCTCTCCTACTGAATTAGACATTACAGGAAAGTAAACCAAAATTTCTGTTAAAGGAGACTGCTACTATCCTATAATCCAATTACAAAAAATTCCTATTTCTTCCTTGCTTGAACTACTGCTAAGACCGAAGAGGTAAAATCTGTATTCCTGTAACACAGGAGTAACTATTAACAACACAAGTTGTCACCTAGCAAACAAAGCAAAGGACTGGGGATAACAGCTCTTGAGTTCCCAGGACTAGCTGTGACAATATTCTCCCTTGTGCCCTTGGGCAAGTTACTTAACCTCTCCAGATGAGAGCACCTGCCTGTAAAAATGAGGATAATGATATTTACTTACCTCTCTCAGAGGAGATGTGAAAACTAATTAAAATAATTTGTGTAAAGGGCTTTGAACCTGAAAAGCACTACCTAAAGTGCTAAGGAAATAGTGTTTATACAAAAGACTGCCAGAAAAAAAAAGATTCAAGTTACACAGCAATACATCAGTTTAAGAATTAGAGTTGGTTTTCCTTTCTTCCATGTTTATGCACATTCAAAACTATACATCTGAGATTTTTCCTACTATGAAGTAAGTTTAGTTATAAAGGACATGGGTATTGAGGCATTTTCACACTACTGACCATTCATTACTCCCCTTTTGTCTAAACATAGTAATAGTTACCTAAATTGCCCTTCAATATTTCAAAACATGCCAAACTGATAGACAGCAATCATAATTTGTTAGGAATATTGACATTTTCTTACCCATAAGCATCACGACACTTGTTTTGGTCAATATCTGGATACTGTTTACCTACTCATGCCTAATTCAGTGAATGCTGTTGTCACAAGTGATGAGATCATAGAAACATAGAATGGTTTGGGTTGGGAGGAACCTTAGAGATCATCTAGTTCCAACCCCACTGTCATGAGCAAGGACACCTCCCAGTAGACGAGGCTGCTCAATGAGATAAGGCCTTCACTATGTTATTTTACAACCATAGGATAAGGGTTTAAGTGAACGTGGTGGAGTTGTCAGGAGGAAACACATACATCTCTACCCACACAACTGTGTGGCTGGATCTTAAGAGTGGCTGAGCGTTTCATTTAGACTGGTTGCAATAATATACTCAAGTATAAATAAAATAAGTGCTGTTTGAGAACTGCAGGTTTCCTAGCAAGAGCAGCATGAAAGCAGGTTAAACCACATCCCTACCGTAACACAGCATCTGACAGTTCCTGGGAGCAAGATACTTAGCAAATACAGCAACACTTTTAGGAGAAAATTATACAGGGATTTTTTTTTTAAGGAGAAAAAGAAAATCTCCTTCTAATGTCACCCTAAAGTCTTAGAACTGCAAATTGAAGAATGATTCCCAAAAGGTAGTCAAGACTCATGCCGGACAAAAAAAACTTCATAACTAATGCCATGATTAGATCTTAATATCACTTAATTTCTAGAATGTTATTTAGTAATGTTATTTAGTAATGACCAAATAAATAGATATTTACTGTCAGTTCAGAAAGAAGCACAAAATCCATTAAAATAATCAAAGAAATAAATATATCTTCATTAGATATGTGAATTCTAATTGATGTTTTTGATCACTGTTTATTAATGTGTTGACATTACCAAGCCGCTCTCCGTCAGAAAAATTCCACACATTGGATTAGGGTAAATTATGTTTTCAAAGGCTTCCTAAAAAAAAAAACAAAAAAAACACCACAAAAAAACACAACAGCTGTAACATAAAGCTAAATATTTACCGGTACCATAGCAAAGTATTAAAATAAATAGCCAATATAGCATATTTTACTTATAGCTTCCTTCCAGTCAGTGGCTGATGACTAAGGGACTGTGTGAGGAAGTGAGAAACAGAATAGTTATCTTAACAAAATATCATCTATACATACTTTTTGGCCACGTCCACTATCTCCACTGACAACATACTGAAAAAGTCTCACTTCCACTCTCCCCCAGCTTAAGAGAGGAACGTCTCACCACAGAGGAAGAAAACCAACTGCAAGAGAGACCAAGATGACTCAAATTGGGTGTGTAAACCACACAAGGTTTATTTTTGAGATTGTTTTGGGTGGGAGTTTTTTAATTGTTGGTATTTTCTTAGGAGGTCCAGTGAGAGGGGTGGTGTTCTGCTGTGGTTTTGTTCTTTGGTTTTTTTAAAAGGTGGTTTTAGCTGTAATTAAAAAAACCCTATGCACCCACCAAAGCAAGAAACCTGCTCACACACCTTGAGGCACCACCAGGGGAGGTTATCTCAGCACTGACCATACAAGGCAGAAGACTGGACAATAACAAAGCAGCGTGAAGAGGTGGTTGATGGAGAGACATCCTTAAATGCCAAGCTGATTTAAAATCCGGGCGAACCAATGCACTCTTAAATCTTTGATCAACCAGTTTAGGCCATACTGACTGTCTCTCTGCATACATCTGAACACAACCCAGAGTACTGAGTTCAATTATTTTTATGTACAATACATCCATGCTTTCTTCTTTGCTTATGACAAAAAATTACTAATCAGACAGGTCAGAACTGTTGATTAATGCACTTTATAATTACAAACAATTCTGTAGATGGCATAATTGATTTATTGATTAGTATAAACACACGAATAAAAGTTTTTGGCTAACAAGGAAAAAAAACAACCCTGTGACTGCACATATAAGCAGTTTAACAGCCCCCTCAGCATCACTATACCTGCTCTGGCATCCTATTACAAACCAAAGCATTAGCATTCTGAACCCTAGAGAAAAATACCAACCAGAATTACCTCTAGTTTAATGTCTTTCTGGTTGGATAATTCCATTATGATTTTCAGAGGGTATACTTCATCTTTAGAACAGTTAGATACTATTTCAGGTTATTGATGCTGAAATTGGAACGACTGGAACTAATCTAGAATCCTGCATTGCTTCATCTTTTGTAAGTTTTAATTATTCTGCTACTTTATTACTCCTTCCAAGAGAAAATCAGCCTTGGGCAGAAAGATTAGACAAGATGTTTACACCTCATAACACGTTCTGGGTAACACTGAGGGGTGTACATATCAAGTGTTTTGTTGCAGGTCTTCCTCCTTCCCCCTTCCCCTCCCTCCCTCCCATAAATGAGCCCTGTCATGCATCTGTTACTTTTCCAAGTTGATTGCTGCCCCACAGAAATTCATACCCTGCTGGTACCTCTGCTTTTTTTGAAGGGTTTTCTTTGTTTATTTTTATTTAAACAAGTTCCATGCCATTTTCAAACACCCACCTACAAGTAAAACCAGGATAACAATTAATGTTGTCAAAAGTTATTATGAACAGTAATTTTTTTAAAAAATGCAACATTTGAAAAGGAAAATCATAAAAAAAAAGATTAATCCTAAAGCACGTCAGCTATCTTGGGCTAAGAGAAAAAGCTCTGTGAAGACACTAACAAATACGATAACACTCCATATGTTACTTTTCCTAAAGAAACAAGTATATACTTTTGGTCCTTTTACACATGGCCTAAATTAATTCCTATCCTGACCATTTTAATTACTTCAGTAAAACTTAAGAGCAGCATCATACACATTCTGTATCAAAGCTCTCATTCATGTTTCCCAAATGTTGATACAATATTTAAACACAGAATCATAGAATGGCCTAGGTTAGAAGGGACCTTAGAGAGCATCTAATCCAACCTCCCTGCCATGGGCAGGGACACCTTCCAACTAGACCAGGTTGCTCGAGGCCTCATCCAGCCTGGCCTTGAACATCTCCAGGGAGGGACATCCACAACTTCTCTGGGCAATTTATTCCAAAGTCTTACCACCCTCGTACTGAAGAATTTCTTCCTAAGACCCAATTTAAACCTATTCTCCTTCAATTTAAATCCATTTCCCCTTGTTCTATCGCTGGACACTCTTGTAAAATGTCCCTTCCTGTATGTTCCCTTCAGGTATTGGAAGGCAGCTATTAGGTCCCCCCGGAGTCTTCTCTTTCCCAGGCTGAACAATACCAGCTCCCGCAGCCTGTTCTCGTAGCAGAGGTGCTCCAGTCCCTTAACCCATTATTTTAGTTGACTCTGTAAATCATGTCAAAGAACTCAAGTAAGAAAAGCTAACTTAAATTGCCACAAAAACATTTTTTCCTCACATAAATTGGTATTCCATAAAAATGTAATTATGAATACTTTATTTGGAACTTGCTCTTCGTTAAACCAAAACTTGAGTGATCAAGAGCTTTTGCTGTTATATATATTTCATGTCTATATACACAAAACTACATATATACTTCTTTTTTCTCCCTACAAAGAAAGCTAAGATTTCTGCAGAATAAGTCAGACTTAAAACAAGTGACAGATGTCCTGATTGGAAAGAAAGTTCATTTTTTTTGTTATTGTTGAGACACAAGCTATAAATAAGCTGAAATAATATATGCGTAGTATTGTTTTATAAATGCAAACATTAATCAGCAAGCCAGCAGCCCAAATTACAATATGCAGTGCTAACTGAAATAAAGTTGTCGGAGGATGTTTGGATGAAAGGTGGATGCGACAGAAATAAATGAACTTAAAATAAACAGAAGAGCCCTAAGTGTAATTCAAACGCCCATGCAGTCTCAAATGAGGATATATGAACTAATAAACTATAACCATTTTTTGGTTCTTCAAGGCTGCATGATAAACCTGAGACACTGAAACATAAACATAAATAGATATGGTATTGATAATCCCTTTGCAAGCTATCTTGTATTTCAAACAGCACTCAGCACATTCACGTTAGAGGAGATCAAGTGTTGCAAAGAACAGCAGCTGTGTTGAGGCTGGTAACTGCTGTCTGAAGAGTAGAGTTTGTCTACCATTCCTCCTTCTGTTTGAGCTTTGGTTTCATGGTTTCTTCCACCTACTCCGGCACCCAGCCATTCACTATTTGTGTGGTAACAGCACTATGAAAATCTGTAGTATTTTCTCCATTCAAAGAGAAGTTGGCTTTTGAAAAAAGCTGTTTTTCTTTTAACCTTTAACAACAAAGGCCCCTCCTTACTCTGACTCAAAGGTGAGTGGATTCCCCTGTTTATAGAAGGCCTCAAAAGTTCGGCAGCTACAGTGTCAATTCTTTGCAATTCAAATCGGTAATACACATACACACTTAAACAACACCCAGCATAAAACATTACAGCAGCTCTGAGTAAATGCCACTCACTAAAAAAAAAAAGCCAACTCCATAAAAACACTGACCTATCAAGATTTTAATAACTATTCCTTCAGCTAAAATTGTTCTATCTGAACACAAATACCAGCATCCATAAATTAGCTTTCAGCTAAGTTTTACATATTATAAGAGGCAGTAACTGACCGCAGGCATAACACAACCCCCCTCCAGTGGAACATTGCAACCACATCTCCTAAGACTTCAGAGGAAGAGAAGACATCATTATATTTTGGCTTGATTCCCATCTTCCTTGCAATGGAAAAGTAGTATCGATGGTAATTAGACATTTCTAGTTACTATTTCATCATACAACCTGTTTTGGTTCAGTGAGAGTAGGAAAAAAAACATGTTTTAACAAACCACATTAACATCGCTATTAACAGACAAAAAAGAAATAACAATTAAAAGAAGAAATCAATAAAGAGCAATACAGAAAAGAATTCTTCTGTCTTCAAATCCCATGTATACTTCCAAACTGTAAAGTACAGACTGTCAGCCTGCTACTGTTGCAAAAGTAAGTAAAAGTAAATAACAAGCTACAGACAGGGGAGAGGGTTTAGTTCCTATAATTTCTGCATACTAATCTGTTCATAAAAATGTAGGATCAATTTTTAAATGTTAATGATTTTTTTAAAGTATTTTTTTTTAAAAAAAAATCACTAAGTTCAAGGCATAAGTCTTTGGAATACCATTTATGCAGTACTTGGATGGCAATTCTGCTGGCTCTGCAAATTTCACTCTTGAGATGAGGATGGATCAGCTTCACATAGAGGCACTCACCAACAGGTCAGTTGGTCTGATGTCTGTCAGTTGGTCAGGTGTCTGTCCTGATCTCCCACCTCACAGTCATTTCACCACTGCATGAAAAACTGAGTTCTTGCACAACTGCAACCCAAGCTCCAGCTTGGATTTACAGTGCCTGCTTCCTCCCTTGTCTAAGCGAGGAAAACTTCAATAATGTCAACATTTTTTGTTTACCAAAAATAAAAAATAAGGAAGGTTCCTAAGTCTTAAATCTATCACTGTCACCAGCACATTGTTCTCATCCATTTTCCGAGACTCGCTGTCCAAACAGAGCAAGATAAACGTTCACGGTCTTCCATTAAGAACCACTCTCAATGCGAGTACTCAGTCAAACGGTGTAGGAGATAAAAGGCACTATAATAACAGCAAAACACCACAAGCTACACAGACAAAGCAAAACCACGAGCAGTTTTCAACCACCTCTCATGGCCTGGCCTACACTACACCACAAAGTTCCTTTTAGCTTTGCAAAGCCCTATTACTTTCTGGTTTTTTAATCCCTTCAGAAGAAAACATTCAACATCCAAATACTGCGGGACGAGTACTTTAAGACACAGAAGAAAAACAAAATTATGAACAATTCCCACACCACACATGCTCAGGGCGAATTCTTGCTTTCCCCTCTTTCAGACTCTTTAAGGCCAAATCAGTACCTACAGCTTTATTAAAACAAACAAACAAAAAAAAAAGGTAATAAAAATTAGCAAAACTGTGGCATACCTGAAATGGCTTTTACTAGAAGAGATGCTATTTTTCTTATTTTCCTGTTATTTTTGTTAGAAACATTTTGTCAGACCTAGTTCTTTCACTGCCTGGCAGCTAGCAGGTCTGTCAGGGCTTTTGATAGGTAACATAATCAAAGTTTATTTTAGCAAGTACAAGGTGCTTGCCCAGATGAAATAGCTACAGCTTAGTTTAATATATTACTGGGGGACAATATTTTAACCCACAGATACCTTCTTCAGGTCTGCCCAGTTTTAAAAGTTTCAGGAAGACATAAAAAATGAAACAATACCATAGAAATCACTGCAGAAAAACTGTCATAGTTTTTATACAAGAATCTGGGGATATTTTTTCTAATTTTTCTGAATTGTGAAGCATATCACTTCAATTTCAATATGGACGTTAGACAGCTGAACATGAGGGAAAAGTTATTCAACAACTATTTAAACTTTGGCATCAGAAGAACAGCAGCCGAAGACATGAACTCCATCTGCGGTTTTACCAGACAGGAGTTACTCAACACTGGCAAAGCTGTCTGTGGTACAGATAAAGAGGAAACAACCACATAGTCTAAGTAAAATAAGCCAGGGCTAGAAGCACCTGCTTTCTCCAATAGGTATTTCCAAGGTTTATGTCACTATATTTGGTAAATACTTCAACAGCAACACAAGCCTAAATGAGAAAGTCTTTGAAATTGGATTCAGACACAAAGTCTGTTCCCAACCCTGCAAGGCATTCAGCAGATGGCCTTCCAAAAGCCCATTAAACTGGGATTAAATAGGTAGCAATAGATTTTGAGTGGGGAACCAAATACACCAATGGGTCTGACTCGCCCAAGAGCTGACATCTCATAACATGGATGGATCTAAGAGATCACACCTTGAAGCTGTGGCATGAGACTACAGTACTTGTGCAAAGCATTATTATAAAGACTGCCCAGTTATTCTGAGATATCTGTGACAAGTTATCTCTAAATTACAGTCTCCTCCAGGTGAAACAACAGTAGGTATGACAATCCAGTTGAGTAGTTTCAAAGTAATGACTTTTTAATGTCATCACATTAAACTTAAAGACAATTTCTAGGTTTCCTGCATCCAAAGGAAAAAGTAACCTTAGAGAATAATTAGGACTACTCATGCTCAGGCCTACCTTCTCTGTCCCCTGCTTCTTCATTATCTTGTTCCTTCTCTACAGTGGCAGGACCCAGAAAGACAGGATCATTCATCACGATTGTGGGAAGTGCAACTTTTCCAACAACCCGAATAATAAGAAAAACAACTGCAAATCACAGAGGTCCAACTGCAAAGGAAGTCCTGATCATACTGGTAAGGGGCACATGCAACACTAATGCAGCATTAACTGCTAAACTCTAATGCTCTGGTGCAAAAGTCTTAGAAACAAAACTCCCACTGATTTTAAGCTTGATCAGTAACAATTGCTCATGAGTCAGATTTAAAGTCCAACCAAAACACAGACACAGTAGAGCTTCTGCCTAACAGGTCACTAGAATTTGTTGATGTTCCAAGTAAAGTAAATACTACTTGCATAACAAGATAAAATAAATAAAAGAATGCCCATCCAAGTTTCTTCTGAGGATAATGATTGGAAACTGAAAATTTGTTGATAAAAAGCTATTTATTTATCCATCCTGTTTCTTCCGTTGCGCCCTGGTCCAAAGCCAAGAATCCCAGTTCTCAATGGCTATCTACTGAAGGAAATGAACGACCGGTTGAGGGAAGTGACTTTGGCCATTTACACTGTTTAAGCACACTCATTATCAATCACGTGAAATCAGAAATCTTATGAAGTGACATTTGACAGAGTACAAGCGAGACCTTCATATTTTCCTACATGTTCCTGAATATATATTTGGCCTTAAAATTAACTGTATCAAGGCATAAAATCTAGAGCTCCCCTTAAATTAGCATCTTGCATTATCAAATAACATGGTCAGGATTCATTACAGAAGGGAATACTAGATTCACTTTACTTCTGTGCATGAATATACTGATGCAATCATTTATAAGATATTAGTCTCTCTATATGTCGCACTGGTAAGAATGACCATCCCCAAAAAAAAATAATTAAAAAATTAAGATTCTTTACATAGGAATGCAGGAGAAGACATTTGGGAATGGCAAACTGGGAAAGCATGATATCCCAAACGCAATGTGAGGTACTTCCTTCAAGGTAAGTGCCAAACAAATCCTTTTATCAGATAGGATTTAGCAATAAAAGAGTAAATGTACTCTGCTCTATCATAAATGGTTAAATATAGATTTGCAACAAGTAGAAACAATCATCTCCCTTCCTTCCCCAACTACACAGCAAGAAAAATCAATTCTGACTGCTATTAAACCCTCAATTCATCTGAAAGTTACTATTTACTGCACGGCTCCATAGCAGCATCTAAACAAAGGCTTCCAGTCTCCTGCTCTTCTCCCTGCCCTTGGCCAAGCAGTCGTGCCTCTTCTTTTGCACTGGCACTCACGCTCAAATGAGTAGGTTAGGAGCAAGTCCAGCGATCTGAGTCACTCAGAATAATTACTATTTTTCCTCTCCTGGATCAATTTCGTTGGCTCAGTCCCTCGAACTGACTCTACCATCTGGTCAGTCAAGATGAAGAAACGGCATAAGAGAATCATAGAATCAAAAAATGTTAGGGATTGGAAGGAAACTTCAAAGATCATCTAGTCCAACACCCCTGTCAAAGCAGGATCACCTACAGTAGGTCACACAGGAACATGTCCAGTCAGGTTCTGAATGTCTCCAGAGAAGGAGACCCCACAACATCTCCGGGCAGCCTGTTCCAGTGCTCTGTCACCCTCACAGTGAAAAAGCTTTTCCTAATATTTTTGTGGAACCTCCTATGCTCCAGCTTGCATCCATTGCCCTTTCTCCTATCACTGGACATCACTGAGAAGAGCCTGGCTCTGCCCTCCTGACACTCACCTTTTACATGTTTATAAAGATTAACAAGGTCATCCCTCAGTATCCTCTTCTCCAAGCTAAAGAGACCCAGCTCCTTCAGCCTTTCCTCATAAGGGAGATGTTCCACTCCCTTCGTCGTCTTTGCGGCTCTGCACTGGACTCTCTCAAGCAGTTCCCTGTCTCTCTTGAGCTGAGGGGCCCAGAACTGGGCACAATATTCCAGATGTGGCCTCACCAGGGCAGAGTAGAGGAGGAGAACGTCTCTTGATCTATTAGCCACTCCCCTTCTAATACAACCCAGGATGCCATTGGCCTTCTTGGCCACGAGGGCACGTTGCTGGCTCATGGTCATCCTGCTGTCCACCAGAACCCTTAGGTCCGTTTCCCCTACGCTGCTCTCCAGCAGGTCAGTCCCCAACCTGTACTGTAACTTGGGGTTGTTCTTTCACAGATGCAAGACTCTATACTTGTCTTTTTTATATTTCATAAAACTTCTCCCCGCTCAGCTCTCCAGCCTGTCTAGGTCTCTCTGAATGGCAGCACAGTCTTCTGCCGAGTCAGCTACTCCTGCCAGTTTTGCATCATCAGCAAACGTGCTGACAAGAGGGAGCAGGACCACAAGTAGCCAAGGCAGGAAGTGAGGAGGGAAGGCTGGACAGCACTCCAAGCTGAGTAGGTTAGCGTCGCCCCTATGCTAGTGTAGGATATCTCCTTCTAGATATTACATCACAGGAAAAGCACAGTATGCCATGTAGTTTATTACATACCAGGAGACAAATTCTGCCACTGGACAAATACCTACCAATCCTGGTATAACTGGGGGAAGTCACTTCCAAAAGATACATTTCATAAATTCGGTGTGACATGTATTAACAATAAAATCATATGACCTCTCTGTTATAATTATTTACAGTCAACTAAGTTCACACCAGAAGACCATTCACCATTAGTATTTCCAGTGGGTCTACAACAATGAATTCCTACAGATTTGTACCATTTTGTAACATATTTCCAATGACACCCAGTCAGAATGAAGCTATGAAAAACTTATTTAAAATATATGTCTTGTTTTTATATATAGCTAGTAATTAAAAAATAAAGCACATTCTTCTTCTGAATGTTTAAAGAAAAACTTAAAATGCAGAAAAGAGGAATTTACTAGTATTAATATTTTAAAACCTCCTTATATTAGAAGTCGTATCTATAAAAATAATCCATGTTGCTCAGCTTTCAGCAGACTGACAGCGAAATTTTCCTTCTCCTACTGCTGTTTTCTTGTGTTCATTGCTGTCTTGTTTGCTCTTGCCTTTCTTTAGCAAAGAGTTAACCCAGACTCCTAATTGAGAGCTTTCTTTAGCTAATGATCAAGCAGATTTTCGAGACCATTTTCAACTGGCTTCATAATACATTAATGGGCCACTTGCTTGTTCAACTAATTTTGACTTTAAAGTTCAATGACTATTTTAAAAGACATGGATCTTCAAGCTACTTTCATTTATAGAACAAAGAAAATAAGCCCCAATTTTAAAACCAATTCCAGAAAATGCCCTATAAATTTCTAATTTACCATGTTCTATGGTAGTAGTTCTGGGTACCTAAAAATATATTTAAATTTTAAGATTACAGAAGTTAGGCTTTTCTAATCAGCATATAGAGATAGGTCATTCACTTAACGAAAAAAAAAAAGGGGAATCAAAATAAGTAGTTATATATGATAGAGACTGAGAGAAATGATGTTCAGATCAGATATAACTTTTCTTATCATTAGACAAAGAGAGCAACCAATTGTTATCTATCTTAATATTGCCAGAACTGGATAACAACTTCAGGCCATCAGGTGTGGATGTTGCCTCTTTAAATTAGCAGATTAATTTAACATTTCTTCAGCATAAAACAAAAATTATGACAATTTGTGAGTCAAGAGTTACATTCAACTACTGTTTAGGAAGCTATGCCTACCTTCTAGATTGTGTTAGTAATCTAGGAGTATGATTAAAGCTTGTTTCTGGGGGAATTCACTATTGGAAGAATTAACTTCATGTTTGTTTCCATTGCACTCCAGGTATTTCAAGATCAAAAAATTTATTTTCTCAATTTATATACATTACCTACTGAAATCTCAATGTCAGAGTCGTGGAAGAGAAAGAAGTGATATGAAGTCTACATTGATGCAGGAGCCCAACATCCTGGTTTCGTATTCTACAAAAGGGTCAGACTGCAGTGTCTTGCTTCAATTACATATATTTATGAGAGTTCATTATAGATAAATATACACAGATATCAAAATCTTACATAATACTATTCAGGCTATGCAGACACTCTACGTTCAAAAGAGTATGTAAATGCATCTAGCCAAGTATTTCTGACCTATTTTGTCGAGTATATTTTTACATATATAATTGGGTCGTGTTCCACTAATATCGTGCTTTCCTCTTCAACTCATTTTTATTCATTTATTTTATCACATTTGAACAGCTTCTGCTAATCCTATCCTCTGTCATATTTGGATTAGAGCAGTGAAGAACTTTAACATCATTTTAGCTGACAGACAGGATTTCTGGCAACCGTAAAGACGTGGGTGGAAAAGGGTGCAGAGTGAAATGTTTTTCTTCGCGCACACCTATTAGTTACAGTCTCAGGCTGCTTTAAAGAGACCTGCAAACAAAGCACCAGATTCAAAATTGTTCTAAGAAAATGCTTCAGTCTGGTTTATGATTAATATTTGTAATCCAACTATTAAATAATTCACAAAGAGCGGTCACTTTCAGACTGCTAGGTGGGTCAACACACCTGGAAGCAATAGCTATTTACATAACACAGAAGAAACCCTTGACGTGATATACTAGGATTTATAAATCATTTTCACAGTAACTATAACAGCTATTTTGCAAGTACCTCCCTCTCACAGTTCCCTCTTGAAGAAAGCCCCTTCCCAGACTTCTATCTGTGAGTCTTCTCTTTTCATAGTATTTTGAAAGTAAAAGTTATTAAGTCCTAGGCAAATTGTCTCCTCAAATCAATGACACAATGAGGTCAGGAAGAGTTGTACTTCCATGGGAATAGAACCAGTTGAGTGTTTCCTGCATGCTCTACAGCTGTGCATATAATTTGCCTATATTTATCACAACCCTCTTCTCCCCTAAACTCAGATGAAAATAATGCTATGGTTGCTAAGTGCTCTAAAGTTAAGAGAAGCCAGAAGTGAGATTGCTTGTGCAAAGTTAATTCAGCTCCCTTGTGCAACACAGTCTTTAATTTTTTTTTAAGGCTCTACTATTTTTCTCCACAGGATCTTGCTTCATTTAGTGCACAGGATGCTCTGGGGATTAATTTGAGTTATATAGTGAAGGAGACTGCCAGCAGAATTCCAGCTTCATTTGCTGCAGTAATAGGATACTGTGTAGTAAATGAAGCAGATGAATGCCTCCATCCCTTCCTTCCCATCCCTCGCTCCCTTGACCCATTCCCTTTCTCCTTCCCATTTCCCTGACTCACATTTGCTGTCTCCAAATTGGTACACCTTTGACAAGACATTTAAACTCTTCCATACAATTTCTCATCTCCAAGAATGGCATTTGCCTCCAGGTTGGTGCCACCACCTGAGACTGAGCAATGGGGACAGGCTCTCCTCCACGTGCTGCCTGGGCAGCTGCAGGGAAAGCACAAGCTCCGGAGCAATGGGATATGCAGTTTCCATACCCAGGGCTCATTAGTCAAGATGAACTGTTGTGATAAGTTGCCATGAGCTCCTGAGATAACCAATATACAAAAAGAAAAACACAAAAGCTGTTACCTGTTTTGGTGGAACACAGCTCCCAGACTCTGGGCACATTTACTAGAAATTCAAATATTACTAATACTATACTAATTATTTTAACCAACTTTCATATTACAAAAACTATTCCAACTTTTATCCATGGACAGATCACAGCAAAGACTTTTGAATCAATAAATGCTAACAAGTAGTTACAGCCCAACGTCCATTTTATACACAACCCCCACCAGAATGACTGGATACAGCTTTTACTTAAGTAAGTAACTACCTCCAGTATTACATTAAGATTTCAGGTTCAGATTGAATAACAACTCCTATCACATCAAGAAAAGGAAATCTGGTAGCAGGCTTTTTTTATGTGCCCAGATGCAACACTGAGTTTGCCAGGGTGTAGGCGGCAATGACAGAAGCGTGAAGTCATTACTGAGCATTAGAATCACAAACAGATCAATATGCAATTGTGGGAGTGAACAGCATACACAGTGACTCCTATTAATTGAACTCTGTTTAGCTAAAACTCCCATGTGACGTAGTTTGGTCATATACCTTGGAGATCTATGTCATCAGACTAGCGGGCAGGAATAGCAGCTGGCTAGACTGAAAAATCAATTCTGTTTTATTCTTCACACTCAGAGTTTGGATTAGCAAATGCATATACTATAGCTCTACTCCTACATTTCTAAATGGTTCTCTTCTACATGTTTCACCTTCAAACAACTTGGTAATTGTAATGCTTAGTTGGGGTCTTTTTCCCTGACACTTAAACTCCATGAATTGTGACTATATGACTTTTCATCCTATAACAGTTTCTAGCTCCCAAAGGAAAAAGCAGACAAACATTATAAAAAAAACTGTAAAACAAAATTTTCTGCTTATTTTAAATAGGTTTTAATATTTATCATAAACACACTTAAAGTAGCTAAGGAACTCATAAAAAAAAAAATCACCTCAACTTTCAGCATGATGCTCAACACATGCTCCTACACACAGCCAACTTCTAGAAACTATGAAGAATACATCATCAATGATCAAGGATTAAAAAGAACAAATAAGTGCCATGAGCATAAGTGTATTTCTATGTTTATTATAAGGGAGTGCTATAGATTTTCTAGAATTGTTTAAATTGCCCATCAAAGTCCCAGTAAAACCACAAACGCTATTTGGGTTAGTCAGTTAAAACTGTTCTTCCCAAAGATAAGATCAATTTAAAAACCTTCAGATCTCTTTACTGCTATTCCCACATCACAAAACTAACCCATAATTTAAGGCTGTATCAGGATTTTTCATAAGGGAGACAGGCATCCACGCAGGATAAAAACCAAACCAAACCGTTTCAGCATTAACCTCATCACTTCACCTCCATTTCTGCATAATAAGGCTTCCAGCGCTGCAGCTTTTACATCCCTCCTGAGTGGTACCCTTAGGGAACGATGCGCTCCTCCTTGCCACATCACATGCTGATTTCCTTACTCATCACGTACATGGTACACTCGCTGCATCCTGCTCTCAAAGCTCACGTTCCCACAGCTGTGAGCAGCTTCAGGGCTGGTTCAGACACAGGCTCTGGAATACATATACTCTAAACTCGTGCTCCTCAGGTTTGTGGGTCCTTTACTTACCTGTTCACACGAAATACTGGTTCTTACTCAACTTGAGAACAACATCCTTCTAATAAGATACCTTTCTTTTTTACTTTAATACACATATCCATTCCTCTCTTTTACATTTCAGGTTTGTGTTCAGTCACCACTTTTAGTTTCCCTTTCTATTATAGCATTTAGCCAACATTAACTCCCTGAAATACCCACACTAACTCTATTCCCTGTATTCATGTATAATCATGTATTTGTTAAAATGAGTAATTTAGAAAGTTATAGTCATACACTAATAATATATTCCACTTTTACAAAGTTACATTTGTGAATATGCATTCTAATCTGACTGATCTAAACAATTTTTCAACTTCTTACATATTACATAAGTCTCAGGCACATTAAAAAGGCTTCTTTCTAGTGAATGGTCTAGAAAGATTCATGAAATCTGTAGGGCTTAAGTATCTCATAAAAACAAGGCAGCAAAGCTAAACATTAAACACCTCAAATTATGAGCAACATGAGAAAAAACAACACACGTCACCAGAACTACTAACTACTGAATTTTGATATTCCAGTTTTAACTACTTTTATTTTTTATATATATATGCTATTTGATAGATTTATATTTAATAAAGCTTCCAAGCTTTATTAAAATAAATGTAGATCTGTAATGCATTTCTTCCCAAAGACAGGCAATATATTTAACTCAACCCTGTCTTATTCACATTGAAGTTCCAAAAGTTCATCTTAAATCCCAGTTCAATTTACTTTAGCCTTCTTCATTAAGTTTCTGACGGCTCTCTTCTTTGGTCTACATGCTGAAACTGCTAAGTCTTAGAGATACTCCTACTGAGATTTATTCTTTACAGGAACAAACGTGCACAGAGGATCCTCTTCACTTGCTTGCTCTTCTGAACTAACGTCTTCTGGTTTCTTCATTAAAATATCCTTAAGGCCACAGAGAATTTCTAATGTTGCATATGACCACTTCAGAAACTGAGGACAAGCTCCCAACATCCTTACCAAGCTGTTTGGCATCTACATCTCAGTTAAGCTCTTCAGGTTATAACATTTCTGAATATATCCAAACAGCTTCTGTTTGCCTAAGTTTGCTTTGTGGCATTCCCCACCTACAATAAGCATTCATTTACCTATCTCTCCTGAGGGTATGCTAGGAGCAGACTTTCAGCATCTGCAGTGCTCACCTGTAGACAGTACTTTTAATCCAAAAACACTGTCAGATGAGGAAGTAAGAGGACCCTATTTCACATTATTATTAAGAACCAAAGAAACAGTGACCACTTACATATTTCATCCAGTGTCTTAAAACCATTTTTAAAAGTAATAAAGAAACAATCCTAAGAAGAAAACTGGGAAGTCAAGTATCTACATTCTGAACGCCTTCCGAAAGCAAACTCATTTTAAGGAAGAGATCACTGTATGAAGAATATTCACTACTATATCTTCCTTCCTTGAGAAAAGGAAAGTACACAAAGTTATCTTCATAGATACGACACATGCACACTTAACTTTCAGAAGAGGGCTTAGGGCTCCCAAGCCATTGAGAGTACTTGGAGGCAGCCAAAAGATAGGAGGTATGTGGTAGCACCAAGACAGACTGTCTTTACAGCATTTTGCAGCACTGAGAATTACCATTCCAGCTTTTGGAAAACCTATTCCAAGATGCCCAACTTGCTCTATATGGACATAATGTTCCTGTGTTAAGCTTTAAATTCCATACTAGGTGATAAGTGCCTGAAAGCAAGATACTTTTGATTTTTTTCAGCACCACAGCATTTAAAATTCTTTGAGGACACAGGATTAAGTAACCTGAGCACAAGGTTAAACAAATAAACATCCCAATCATCAATTGTCCTAACATTTTACCAGTTGACTGTTTAAAAATCAATGTCCTTTACTAGCATCACTTTTTGTTAGGGACCAGGATCCTCTTGGGGGCAGGTCAAAAAAAAAAAAAAAAAAAAGAGAGAGAGAGAAAGAAAAGAAAAAGATCACTGTGTTTGTTTGGGTTTTGTTTTTGTTTGTTTGGGTTTTTTTAATGTTTTCTTTGATTAGGGGGCTGGTTAGCTCAGTCAGTTGAGCGTGGCGCTAACAACACTAAGGTCGTGGGTTCGATTCCCATTCGGTCCCCATGTGTTGCCTGATCTAGTCGAGAGGTGGCGTCCCTGGCAGCAGGGAGGCTGGATTAAAATGATCTCTAAGGTCTCTTCCAGCTTAGGCCATTCTATGATGATTCTGTGATTATTATGAGGTATTAAAGTCTATTATGGGAAGTTATCACTTAGATCTTTGGAACTATTTTCTGAAGCGTGCTTGCTACCACCAGAACAAAAGCCTAATAGCTTATCTTTGTTTGAGGAACACACATGGAACAAAAGTTTATTGCACAGTTATTCCTTGGAATTTTACAGTATTCTCACACTTGAGATCTGACCCTCCTCCACCAAAGTTCCACCAATAAAACTGTTAAAAAAAGGTTTCAGCACTTGTGGAGAAAAGCTTGGAAATCTGTGCTTGCAAAAGAAATAAGTGACAGTTGCAGCTCTTCATAGGCTTCTTTGTTTTTTTGGTGCTTGACACTGTCATTACAATCATCAATTCGTAGGCTTTTTAGTTGCTTCTTTGCACATAATTTTATTGTGTTTTATTAAAAGAGCACTTGCACAAAAATAATTCAGCAATTCTAAAGCATTTATTACTCTAACCTTTTTGTACTAACTAATGGACAGCTAATACAGGTAATTTGAACAGAATGATTATACACGTTAACACTACCCTTAAGGATATGAAATACTCAGTATTTGCATATATACTTACATACACCTATTTCCACATTCACCTTCAAGTCTGTACATTAATAAAAGCCTTACAATCAAAGGTTTAGCTCTGAAGAACTGGAAAGGCTGTTAGCATGCATAATAACTAAATGCTCAAAGTGGGGCTACCCAAGACAAAATATTTAGCCAGGATATTTCAAGAGAGTCCTTGAAGTAACACTTATTTAGCATCTCCAAGATCTCTTCCATAAATATGAGTAACAGAGAATATAATGGAAGGCATGGGCTCCTAAGAATAGCAAAAACATGCCCAGGGCCAGAAAAAAAACAGCAATGCCAGCTAAAAGTATAATCATTGGCAGACATGCAAGTACCAATGTATACTGTACATACATAGATATAGTCGTGTGCATATTCAACTCAGCTAAAGTAGTAACGCTATTACTTAAATATGTAGGATTCACAATACCATACATGCAGTCAGAAAAAGAGAAGAATCACAAGCAAGAGATTTCTGCCAAGATTTTACACTATCTTCAGAAATTTGTTCTGGTGCACCAGTAGGTATCCTGCTTCCAAGACCTTCCGAAAAAAATGCTTAATGGCTGATCTCTCTGGATCCCATTAAGTGATCATGTAAACAGCAGGGCACTGAAAGGTACTCTACAGAAAACACTTAGTAACATTTCATGTCACTGTGCAGTTTGTGTTTTATTTGTTCCTTAGGAGACTTAGAAATTTATTCAGGTTTGCAGAACCAAAATACCATACATGAGAATCTGTACCCAAATACTGATTGGAGTATCTATCAGCTACAAGTATGAAAAAAGACAGAATTACATGGACAAGACATACATATCCTGACACAAAGTAAGCTTTATGTACATGTTTCTCACCTTTATTCAACAGTGTTCTGTGATAGTAAGTAGAAACCTACTTACTACAATTTTTAGACCACTGTGCATAAAGAAGATTCCATACTATAATTAGACAAAGTAAAACACATACACAAGTTCAGAAGATTGATCAGATTAGAAAAAAATACCATATACAGCAGAATGATCATACTACAACTAGTACTGATTAAAACTGATTCATTTGATTTTCTTCCTTATTCAACCCCATCTTAGGTATCACGCTTCAAGAGATAATACCCAAAATCCAAGAGGCATAAAAAAACCCCAGAAACAATACTCATATGATAAAAACTCAGAATCAAAACATATATGTAAATGAGGAAACAAAGTACTTTATTTCCTTTGTTTCTTTATCTGTTTATACTTTCAGTATGACTCTCCACAAAGCCTTTTACCATTAAAGATACTCTCAAGTAATTCTTCTTGCTGAACAGAGGTCAATATTATCTACTTGTTTTTACAGATAGAAGATTAGAAAGATTCTTGAAAAAAAAAAAAGTTTACCGAAACGAACGCTTGAAAAATTCCATTTAACTTTTCCCCCTAAAATATTTGGAATTGATGAATCTTCTTGATGCAGACACTGCATCCTCCAATACCAATGGTAGCTACTTTGGCTCCCACTGTAGGCAACACTAGAAGAGCTCCAGCACTAAAGAAGGATTTCTCATCATTTTAGGATGAAAAGGGTCTTCTCTACCTTTCAATGATGGAAAGTCACCCTTCATGGCTTGGACTAGACAGCTAGCTTTAAGATGGTTAAGTCATGTGATACTGAGGACAGACCAAAATTTATTGTAATGCTTTTGTATGCATCTACTTGGGGGGTCATGAGAAGATGAAGGGTTTGGTGCCAAACTGAAAGAACCCCTAAAAGCCATTGCACTGGTCTAGAGAACATGCGGTTTACCTGTTAATCAGAAGTTACACAGTACAGCTATGTTCATCTCAAAGACCTCACAAGAAACGCATCTGATCAATACCCAGGATATCATGAATGGGGAAGACAGGCCTATAACACAGGAATAGGCTTTCCATCAGGCAACTTTCTGTACAGTCATATGAGTCATGTGCTCAACATGCCTCTAAGATATGAGTAAAACTCGCCTTTGGGTCAGGCATGTGAATAAAGCCTGGTTTTAGCAGGATACATGCCCAGCACATGCTGAAAACAAGGCACTTCAAATGTGCTTCAAGCTGGGCACTGCTGATAGAAGTGGTCATTTACAAATCCTGGCCTGCATAAACAGTAATAATAATTTAGCTATGCAGTTTTGCCCTTCACCCCAAAAAACTTGGGAAGATGTTCTGTCAAGTATTACCTCCCATATACACTTAAGAGGGACCAGATTGTTAAGTATTTATGATCTTGACACTGCTACATTCCTATTATATTAAACTTTTCGGCATCTACCGCAGTGAGTATCAAGCTGTTTTTCACAGTAGCATCTGTCTTGGGTAATTCTTTCTCTGGCAAGAAAAAGCTCTTCAACAACAAAATAACCCTAGTAGCACATTGACCACATCTTGAGTTTGGGCACATGTCCCAAGTATATCTATTTCAAAAGCAATGAAGCACAACCTAGAATTGAATGGAATAATATGTCACTATCTTCTACCATAGAAGTGAACTCCTGTACAGTTTTTTTCTTCTGTTCTTTGTGGGAAAGTAGCCTTTGAATTCCTTACATATAATGTGATTGTTACTATTGTCAGAATAATTGATTTTTTTTTTCTTCAGAAAATACAATCTACTGAAAACTGAAACAGTATTGAAAAGTTTCCATGTAAAAATTGAAGATATGTCAGGTTTCTATATTGCTCCAAGTTTCTCTTTCAGCTTGAACCTGCCCACTCAACCTTAACAACTGCCTATTTCTATGACTGTTCCCAAAGTCAAAATATGAAAATAAAGCAGGAACAAAACCTATTTTGACTTATAGTTTTAATACATCTAGGTTTTGTTCAGTTGTCAACAGAAAGTATTAAGACATTCTGTTACACAAGAAGGATAGTAACCTTAAGGTCCAATTACCTACATAATTGGAATTTGAAAGTTTTAATGAACTCTAGTTTGTACAATGCTGTTCATCACAAGTATGGACAAGAACAATTTAGAGGCTTATATGGTTTTTTATAACATGCAGAATTAAAAATGACTTCTCATTTTGACAAAGATTGATATGTCTAAAGTGTTCAATGTTAAAGTGATGTCAGTAACGACTGGTTTTCTGCTGTTGAACACACTAAAGCTACTTTAAGCAACAGAAATTTATTTCTAAATGCTTTATTTTACTAGTATTCAGTATTAAGGAGTCAAAAAAAATTTCGCATTCTCTGAAGTGTTTAAATTGTGTGACCAATAAAATTTTTTCCACATGGGATTTCTGCGTCCTTTTGCAGCCATTTGATGTGATAGCCATCTGAACTCACACACTTATAGCTATTTTTAAATACCACTATAACACAGTGGAGGTAAAACCAACTTTGATTTTCAAGTTAAAGTTTCTAAACAAACTTCAGAAAATTTAAACCACACAAGTCTTGAGGCAAAATCTTGCTGCAATAGTGACCAGGTGACTAAGGTTTCAGTCAACCATGCATTTTCTAATAAACTCTAATAAAAAGTGCTAGGATTCAATAGCATTGCTTAGACTAAAGCAGCGAGTGTCTCTGCAACTGTAACAGGAGTTTCTATTAGAAAAACAAAACAATAATATTATGCCCTTTTCATAAGCTATTTAAAGTATTTCATAGAATTCATCTAATCTTTGCAGTATACCTTCACAACCAGTCATATCAATAATGTGCTGTCTGAAGAGACTCTCAGCTCAGATATGTTATCTTTCTCCTACAAAAATAATCTGCTACAGTGAAAGGTTTCCCTGAGATCTACACACTGTAGTCATTTGAGAGCAGCATCTCATGCTTTTATTTCAGAAGTTCAGGTTTGTTTTGCTGTTGGTTTGGTTTTATTGGAGGGATTGTTTTTGTGGTGTTGTGGTTGGTTTTTTTTCTTAATAAGAGTACAATTCACTTTTACTGATAATTTTAGCTTCAGAGGGATTTCCAGATGCTCAGAGACTCATATGCACAGAGCACTGCTTAGGAGGAATGCCTTACCATAAGGTCTTTGGGGTTTACCGACCAAGCACTACCACATTTTCCAGGCCACGGAACATCAGTACTCAGAAATAGAGACTTCAATCACCAAAGAACAGTTGATTAATCCACTGAGTTAGTGACAAACACAGGGTCAACAGGGTAGCAGGTAACCACCCTGTCTACTTCAGTAAAGTCACGTTTGGTTTTTTTTAATTAATATATATATATGATACCTCTTCAGCCTTTCCAGTACGTTAAGTACTATTTGCCTTCTAACCAGAAGTTACTGCAGACACCTGCATTTAATTATATGTCCCATCTCTTTCCCCTCACAGGTTTTAAAAGAGTATGGGAAAAAAAGGGAACTTGAAAAGGAATAAAAGTGTAAGGAAAATACGTAGTGCTAACACAACCATAGACATAATCAATCCAAGAATCATATTCAGGTGCTCCAAAGGAAAAAAAAAAAAAAAAGAGAACAAGTGTTGATGGAGGTCTCTGCAAGAGTGACATTGTACCCTTGAACATATGGTGCTGACTTTGTATTTTCACATACCATCTCTCTTCTCTGGTGAGGACTTCTGACAAAAGAGAAAATAAAACCTACACTTATTTACATATTTCACTCGATACACATAATGTTACACTAGAAGTTCTGCTATAGCAGAACAGAAAAAGAAATGGTTACTGAAACCAACACCTAGAATAAAAAGGGTTCAAAATGTTTTGCTGCTATGGACATGTTTAGAAACATTGATAAATTCAGTTTCATTAGAAAAGTGATAGGTGGCTGCAGTTTTGCATTTCAGTTCCTGAACCTTGAAATCTCTTCCTCACACAAACGGATACTTCTTCAAAGCCTTCGTAACTGGAAATAAAAGCAGCAGAGTAATTGCTACACCTTTGAAGAGGCCAGCACACCCAGCACCTCGGGCTGTGTTTGATGGAGGCCTGCGGCTGAACAGTCTGGGCATATCCCTGTCCTCACATGCACGGGAGCCATCTGGAAACCAATAGCACAATCATGAAAGATCAAAAACATAGGAGGTACTCACTTATCTCTTTATTACTTCTGTTTCAAGTCGCAAAGATGCAGGCAAAGATGCAGAACATCACTACCGGAAAACAAATTGCTACGAGCGGCAAGGGCCAATGCATCATTCATCTGCTGCTGATGCCCTCATCAGAGGCATCACAGACCCAGAAGACATCCAGGCTGGCAAGTTCCGCAAAAAAAACGCTGTCAGGGCAGCCAGAGCCTCGGAACAGTTGCTTCTATACAACTACACTAAAGGCCACAGTATCTTCCTCTCTCTCACTGAAAAGTACTCAAGAGAAACAGCAGTTGGAAAAGGGAGACAGGAAGTTAAACAAATCTGTACATCCCTTGGGATCACATTTTGACCATCTCCCAGCAGAGGTGGCCATTGATAGCCACACTAACAAGGTGCTATTCAGCTTGGCCAACCTCACAGCAGCTCCACATCAGCCCGTGCCCCCCAGCAAGTGCCTGGGCCTCAGCTCTAACCACAACAGCTACCAAAAACCAGCCCCAGCTGCTCAGAAGTTCATGAGTCCACCTTTAAAGAGCCTAATTAATTTATTTTCAAGGTAGCCTGACTCCAGATTGCACTGTATTTTTCTAAATATTTTCCAAGTGCTTTCTGTAAAGCCAGAGGGAAGAGATGCAGATTCCCTTCAAGCCTGGTCGTGATCCCAGGGCATTCCCTCCAGTTCCGGCAATGCTCAGCACCTCTCCCAGCCAAGGGAAAAGACCCAGTGTCTGCTCCCAGGAGGGCCTGGGGAAAATCAAAAGGAGAAAATAAAAATACTGCAGAGCAAAGTATTCTGATGGAAAACTGACCTAGGATATTATTAAAGCTGGTCCTCAGATGAAGAATTACAGCAGCTGAAAGCTGGTTTTGACATATTTTTTAATACCTTTTTAAACAAGAAATGATATAGAAACAGAGATCACTGGCCTCATTAAAAGGTGCTTTTATTTCCTTATTCACTCCCTCAGTTTTCTATATATAAATTTTCCTCTGCTACTGACAACTTCTGCATTATTTATACAACGGCCAAAGTATAATTGGCCTCTTTCACATGGGTGAATATCAAGATATAGGAGGGGAAAGTAGGGCAGGGAGAAAATGCAGATAAGTGACAATTTCCATATTCGTAGAGAAAACAGTTGTACTCTGACAGCGTGACAGATTTCAGATGTACTGTTCTGCATCTATATATAGTTGATGTCTAGCTTACAAAGGTTCATTTAGCTATAAAAACGTATTTAGCTGCTGACTCAACGGACGATAGAAACAAATGTGAGATTCTCATTACCAAAGGTATCAACGAGACAACCATTTTGCTGTGACAGAAAAACACAGTCTGAAAAATTATTTTAGACCATTCTAATTTAACTTTATATTAGATCTAATATAAAGATACAATTCTTACTATATACAGTATTGTAGAACCAATAGCCATTCTCCAATTTTTAGAGGAAGAGATTGCATAAGCTTGAAATATGTCTGTTTTATTCTTCAAATTACCAGCTTCTGTTTTATCTTAATATAGCAGAGGTTTTCCCCCTGCTTTTTTTTTTTCCTACAGCACTTCATTGAAAGGCAAAAAAAATATTTCACACCATGAAGCTTTAACACCACAGTGTATTCCCATGTAAAGAGATGCAATGCCATGAATTTAAGGGGGTCACATATTAGCAGGATCATCTGAGCAGATTTTTCACGTACAAATTAGGCAAAGCTATTTAAACAGATTCTGCATTAGAGCTCAGAATATATAATTTCATCTTGGTCACAAACCACACCAAAACTATAGCCTTTGAGCACATCAAGGTGGAAGTCGTGAGGGCAGGTGTGTGCAGGGAGGCAAAGAAGGAATAACCAAGCTAAACCCCCCAAAACACTGTGCCCATTCAGGTGCAAAATTTATTGCAGTTCAGATGGAGAGAACACACACTCTAGCTAAACACCTGAGCTGCTGCTTTTCTCTCCTCCAAAAGCTTTGCTGACCACAGGAGAGGCAATACACTCAGTGAGATTATTTCCATCACTGCCATTTCTGCAGACTTCCTTGGTTCCCTGAACAACTCAGGCCAGATCGAAAGCCTGGTGAAGCCAATAGCACTGTCCATATCAGCTTCAGTATTCAGAATTCAGAAAACATTCTCTCTCTTAACTGCAGTGATTCTCAGTAACACGAGGTGTCTTCTGTCATGCAAACCCACTTTCATCCGCACAGCCTAAACAAGACAGACTTCAACAAACTGCCCATAACCATGAATAAAATATTCTCCCTCCTAATACAATGGACTTTTATTTACAGTTTTACTAACAATATGTCCATCTTTCTGTGGAGTTGACAGTAAAGTTTTCGTTACTATTAAGAACTCTACCTTGAGATATAAAGTTTATTCTTTCCTGACAGCATCGCACAGATTCCACAGACAGATTTGGTATTCTGTACAGCAAAACATTTATCTCCAAAGATTCTTCCCCAACCTAGGCTCTTGCACAAAGTTACTGCACTACTGAGGCTCACATATTCCCATGAATAAAATACAGTAATACTAACTGAAAAAAATAATCAATCTGAGCTGGATTTTAATTGGGTACTTCCAAATACACCACCACTCCCTTTGGATCAATTACTTTTTTTATTTGCAACTGTTAAAATCAATTTTAAGCAGTCACCACACACTAGTTTTAAATGTGGATCTAACTGTCCTCTTCACAGAAAAGATGGTGTTGTGATTAGCACTATAATTTGGATTCAGTTTTCAGCCTTGCCACAAGCTCCCCAGTAAGGCCATAAGCACATCACTTAGGATTCAAGTGTCCCATGTCAGGTGTCTAACTTTTAGCTGAGTAAGCCTCATCTAGTGATCCCAGACTTCTTACAGTCATCGGAAAGGAACGCACAGCTCCTCTCTGGAGTCCATCTCACACCACCACAGATGCCTAAGGTAGGTCAGACAAATCACCTTCTAAGAGTATTTAAAGTTAAATGAGATGAATCCCATCCTTAATCTCTCTCTGCCTTTAAATCCCATATGACAGATGGGATTAACATTTTGCCACATCAATACAACTCTACTTTGATTACTACTTTGATTGGCTCTTATGTAATATAAATGACTGTCTGATGTGTACAGGCTAGTACACCTCACAAAAATCCAATCCAAAATTCCCTGCCCAAAATCTTCAGGTCCACCTTCAAGACAGGCTACCTGGGCAGTTACAGTTTTGGCTTTCAATTTGTTTTGCCCATTTACACTACCCCACGCCAGAGCAGGACTAAATTTTCTCCTTTATCAACTTCTCATTGAGAGAGGGAGCAGAAATCTCCAGTAATTACACCAGCCTTCAGACAGATACACCTGCTCCTGTATTGGGGAAGCTGATGTAGCAGAACTTTGCTAATTCCTCTATCACAGAAACCTTTAGAAATTGCATTCTGGCATGAAGTAGCTAGTCTTGTAAGAATTACTGGAGCTGGAGCTAGTTTATCTCCTTTATGCCAGATAAATTCCCTCCTGGCTACACAAGGCTAGAATCCAGCTCCTTTGTACCATCCCATCTGCAAGTAATTCAAATCCCAGTTGTGGGAATGACATTACGCACAAAATAGCTTTCTTCAGTAGGAAGGGAATTTTTTTTTCTATGTAAAACTGATAAATTCGTAAGTTATACCAGGAAGGTAAAGAGGTTGTCAAGACTCATACATGTTGTCAAAACTCAGCATAGTTTCTAATCAGAGCTCTAAAGTGAGTGTCCAGCTCTCCCAGTATGAACAGCACAGCCTCAATGACCAGCAAAATATATTTATAATGTAGGAGGAATGCCTAGCAGACAAACGTTCACATTTTCAAGTATGAAGTTTCCATGATACAATTAAAATCTCTTTAAAGGAGAAGGTTGATAGCTGACATGGTTACAGCAATGAATTGTTTATTGATCTCCGGAGGCCTTAAATAATGACATTTTTTCAACATTTGGGCTAATAATTATTTGTTTTGCACAACAGTCCACATCCCCAGTCAAAGATCTGGATCCTATTATGTTAGGCACAGTATAAACACATTAGAAGATATGTCAGGCCCTGGTTTAAAGAGACTGCAGAGCAAACACTGCTGCTCACAAACATGAAGCAGCTCTTGATGAAACAGCTGTCACTGGTTGCAACTCACATTTGGAATTCACCAGGTTAACTGAGGACATGGAGAGGTGAGCCATTGCCCCTGGATCTTTTCCTTTATTCCACGGGAAAAAAAAAAAGGGAAAAAAAAAAGAAAAAAAAAAAGAGAAACTTGCCCACCACACATTAGGACATTTGCAAAAAAAAATTAAATAAAACATTTCTTTTGATTTTTTCCCCATGTTGTCCAGGCAAGCAAGCAGCCTATGAAACAACAAAAAAACCCACAAACAAAACAACAAAAAAACCCCCAAACAAAAAAAAATTAAATAAAACATTTCTTTTGATTTTTTTCCCATGTTGTCCAGGCAAGCAAGCAGCCTATGACACAACAAAAAAAACCAAACAACAAAAAAAAACCCCAAACATTGAAAAGGCTAAATAGCTATTTAAAGTGATGGAGACAATAAATGACTTTCTATGCAGCCTTCAAAATCATCTATATGTTCTTCAAAGGAAAAAAAATAAAAACAAATCCCTAGATTTCTGGGATCTAATTCAGCTCATCCGATAAAAGATAATATGATTCACTTAGAAATAAGTTAACAAAAATTCTGGTTTAAGTAAGCCAGAACTGGATGTATACTAGGCCAAGTCCAACGGAAAAAGCAATGTGGCCTGAAGCAGTTGCTTTGTAACAGGAAACAAAATTTCAGCATGTGACCGTTTCAGGCTCACTCTGCATGTCTCATCTAGAAAAAAGTACAACATGCATTTACCACTGCTACAACTGACAGCTATTGTACATGCTGTAACTGTATCCACATTTGCAAGGATGCCAGCCCATACGGTGAATATGTCTATCGCATGATAGTCTAACTAACTAACTTGGTGCAACTGTTAAGCCCATCGCCTTTAGTTCCTTACAGTCTCCCTACAATTTCACCTACATATAGAAAATTCACACACTCAGTAATGAAACAATAGTCTGAAAACTACAACGAACTTGACTAATCACAATCAATACACTTGCTGATGGTCTTTAAAAATGGGAAAGTTTCACTACGTAAGTACAACAGCATGAGACAAACACTAAGCACAGTTCTATGTTATTTACAACACACCTCTTAAAGTCTGTACTTAGAATTTATTTGATACAATTATCTCTAAGCCTGATTGAAGCAACTACCTTGAAGTATCTTACTAGCACTACAGCTGTAAGTAGGACAGGCTAAACCAGTATTTTTCAGTTTCAGAATAAGTTCTTATATTACCTCATCAGCATAACCCGTAAGCTATTTGGAATCATCACTACATTTATCCCAAAAGGACCCAAGAAAAAAACATATTTGGCCTAATGGAAGAAAAAAAACCCTTGAATAAATTGTTAACTCTAGCAATCTGAGCAGGTGTTCAACTAGGCTTAGCACTCACTGCATCCATCTGTGGCCTTCTATCCACCCTTGTGTTCATCCATTCAAATTGACACATTTACCTACCTAAACCATCTAAAGTCCCCATCGAGAACTATGCTAAGAGGTTGGTTTTTTACATACCCAGAAGAGGTTACTTTTCTTCATCATGCAAAAAAAGGTTACAAGAGACTAAGGCACACGGGGTGATAATTCCTTCCAGCAAATAATTTAGCTTTATTCTGTAAAACCAGTTAACACCACTGAGCTTGAAAATTATTTTAAAAGTAGTTGAAGAGCAGAGCCATTTTAAGGGCCTGAAAATTTCAACACAAAGCAAATGAAACACTCCTAGTTTAGTGTTAACAGCTTTTTTTTTTTGGAACTCCCTTTTACTATAACTAGATTAATATTGACAAGTTCCATTAACACTGTGCCAATCATTTTTTCCTTTCACCCTGTATGCAATACACACATTTTTGAATCCTGTTGACAGGTACAGAAACCCATTAGCTATCCAGAGCCAGAAAGAGGTTTTTTGCTTTTGGGATAACATTTTAATCCTTTAATAATAGTGCAGAGTGTCTCTACTATGCCTGCAGAAGCCTGTTTCATCATCTTCAATGGACTTTTGGGTGGCTGCCGCTCTAGAAGCCAACAAACACTACACAAATCAACAGTGGTCAGCTCAAAATTCTGAGTTCTAGCTGCTTGATATTGAGATAAAATATTTATTACTCTTATTGTTCTAAAATGCTGATTTTCACAGCAGGTTTCATGCCTTGCTCACCTATAACAACACAGAACTTCTATCAATATTTATAAAGAATCATTTATTCTAGTGTAAACAGCTCACAATTATTAGCCCGTGTACAATTTGTAAAGCAAATATTTGCATATCAAATATTAAAGTAGGTCCAAGACATTATACAATGTGGACATATATTTTGAAAGTGACAAATGCAATGACTATAGCATACAACTTCAGATGGCTTTGTCGCAGATGATTTTACCTGAAGTTTTCATTTTTAGCATTTTCTCAGCAAGTTAAGAGAGCACTAAACACACATTAATACAGAAAACAAACCTTTCAATCCTATTATGCACGATTTACAAACATAAAACAAATATACAAGATAAGAGCACCGAAAGCCTTACACAGCTACAGCATATCATGAAGAAGCAACTGACCTCTGCCAAGGTCACATGGATATTTCCCTGTGTTTCTCTGCTCTAACTAGCAGCAGAGTAAGCTAACAAAGCTTGAAGTAAGAAAGCTGAATCAGAAGAGCAAGTGCAAGATAACTCCGTGTTAATAGTATATAAAAAAAACCAACTATGAAGAAATGAAAACTATGGAAAAGATAAAAAAAAGTATCTCCTGTCAGACTTTTCCTGAGGAAATATTAACATGTCTCAGATATAGTTATCAAATACAGCAATTTAATAAATACATCTTTAATGAAACACTTGGCCTGCTCGAAAAGAGGTAAACGTTAATTTTCCACAATTCAACCATTCCACTCAGTCAAAAATGCATTTGTTTTCCACCCTCACCTGGATTACTCAAGGATATACCTTTGGTGATTCAGCAAGAGGACACTCTCAAAGATAACCCTTGCCACTTCAGCAGAACTTGTCTCTTGTGACAAGAGACACCTGTCGTGCTACCAAAACCACCAGTTAACTACCCATAGCTTAACACTTGGAAAGAAGACATGGAAGACTCTCTCCAAGACAAATTCTTCCCTGGTGCAAAGCAGATTCATGACAGGTTTCCCTGGCTCAGATGCCAGGCACAATGACTGCCACCTGCAAGGCCAGCTCCAGAACAGGTGTGGCAGAACAGTGTCCTTCAGGTAGTGCCTGACTGATGGGCATCCCCAAACTAATTAAGGCCTATTTAATAGGCTGATAGGAGACAATATCGGTCTTCCCGCATTTAAAAGAGTAACAGGAATTCTCTTTTTAAACAGAATTCCTATTAATAAGCACAATTTATAGTTTTAGGATACATCTGAGGACCAAACTAAATGGAAGAAACAGTTACCAGTTTCAACTGGCTTTAAATAAGGTCTCAAAGATTAACACCAGTTAGATAAATAAGCAGAAATTTGTCAGTAAGGTGGGATAAGACAGGATTATAATATACAAGGGCAGCTTAAGAGAAATTCACACAGAACCTCTTCACACTACAAGAACAACATGTCACGACACCTTTTACAAAGAAATACAATTTCATGCAAGAGGCACAATAGGAGTTAATGGCAGCAGGTTCAAGGGGTTGGTGATTTTAAGGCCAGAAGGACAGCTGATTATCTACTCTGTTCTCATGGATTAACACAAATCAGAAATCCAGCAATTTCTACATGAAATCTAGGACTTTTACCTGGCCTAGCTAAAAGAAAATGAAATACTGACTTAGACTTGAAGCAGAAAGGTGTCATCTCCTCAGTAAGCTGGCTTGTACACTTGCTACTCTGATAGACAAAAATATAAGATTATTTATTTTCAGGCTGAGCTCTTGTAGCCTGCATGCCCAGCCAGGCTGCTATGTGAACTTTTACGTATTAGGGCACAATTTAATACTAGTATTTTCACTGTGTGGGAGTCAAGGAAGCTCTTGGCATATGCAGCTTTCCAAAGAGAATGGTAAGCTTTTAGGAGTCTCATTAAGAAGCAGATTTGGCACATCTCACATTACACAATTCCTGGCTCCCCTCTCTACACTATTTCTAATTGTCCAGCATCCTCTTTGCAGCTGGGCACTCTTTCTACTCAGTGCTTCAGTGTTTACAACTGCATATAGCTTCTCTGCTCTTAAAAATAACAGCAGATGATATTCCCTGGATGTAGCCTCCACGTCTCTCCTCAGAGTCATCCTTTAGAATGCAATAGCGATTTTCACTGGATGTAGGTAAAAGCATTACAGTTCAGTCTGTTAAAACACCTATTCAGGTGTAGAAAGATGAGAAACCCAAAGAAATAAGTCTATAATAGGACTTTTTTTCCAACTTTATTAAGCACAAAAATAAAATCAGAAGCGTTCTCATAAGTATGGATTTAGTATTTTATTCCAGATCACTGTTAAAGATAACGAATAGAGTTGGGAAAATAGAGATTGCAATTCCCCACACACTATCTCTTCTGCAATCTATTAAGTAAAAATTTTTAATCTGTTCACATGGACAACGGTGCCCTTCTACAGTACTATTTCTTACAATGAGAACATCATCCCAAGCTAAATCAAATGTCTTAGAGAAGAAAAAACACAATGCTTACAATTTTAACAAGAAACAGAAGTGGGGTTTGGGGGTTTTAATAAAAAAAAAAATGACACTTTCATAGCCATTTTGATTGGGATATATTATACTACCAATCTTTAATCCTCAACTACTTGCCAACAGATTGTCTTCTATCCAAACATCATGTCAATAAAGTGTTCCTTAAATTACATTTAGCCTTAAAAAATAAAAAATAGAAAAACCCACACTCTAATTGTAATTGTCACATATTTTTCTAAGAATTCCTTTCAACTCTTAAGATTTGATGATGGAAATCAAATAGACAATTATAAAGAAATACTCTCCATTGCTTTGGAAAGAAGTAAACATATATTCACAGATATATTTATATAATTAATTAAAACTACTTGTTACAAGTGGTCATTAAGTGTTCCAGCTAAAGAGGTCTAATGTCCACCTATGACGTACATGTACATTTTCCAGGAAAAGTACTACTGTTACAGACAGCATCCTGAACCAGACAAGCCATTTGTCAAGGAATCCTTATTTTCACTTCCACAAAAGCACTCCAATTGCCATATCTACATGGTTATTCAAACATATGGAGATGAGGGAGTTTGCAGGCAATTCCATGTCTCTGAGCCAAGCTGGGTAATGCTTACCAGCTTTCCTATATTGCAACAGCTACACTGATTTTCAACCACATGTAGAAAAACAATACCCTTAAGATAAAGGTACAAAAGAGATCTTATAAATGGGTTTCTAATTAACTTCATTAAATCATCACTGTGCAGCTTTGAGGCACGTATCCTCATGGATTCAAGGCACTGTACCACCTAGTCACTGCAACCATGGCTACTACCACGAGTCCTGAATAACACCCAGGAAGCTTACAGACAGCATCATTAAAGAAACCAAATTGCTTTTAGCTACTTATAAATAAAAATACAGTATTTCAAGAAGATATAGCTATTCAGAGTTAATTAACACTGGAAGTCATCCAAACAAATTTTGTTAAAATTCTTTTAAATTTGTATTGTCTTCCATTTAGAAGAACCATACAAATATCAGTAACTTATCAGAAAACTATGTTGCACAGGAGACATTCTACATTTCCTCTGTGTTCTGACACATTTTTCTTAGCATCTTCAGGGATGGCTAGAAAAGAGAAATGGCATCCTGAGTTGGCAAACCTCTGAGAATTTAAAAGGTGGCAACAACACTCCCTCTAGGATGGAGACGGAGGAGTGTTCAGCACCTGCTGTTCTGGAGAAATACCTCCAGATTAGTAGTGATAAGAAAACAGATTAAGAAAAATAATCAGGTAACTCATAAGCATTTATAGTAAATGGAAGATCCATGAAGGGCTACTCATTAAGTCACTGGGGAAAAAGCAATAGAAAAGCCAGCCTCTAAAACATTTTGATTAGACATCTGTAAAAAAGTAATACTCAGGGAGGTGTTTCTATTACAGCTCCTATCTAGATTTTGGTCATTGCCTCAGAAAACCCAAAATTTTTATTTAAACTAGACAAATTTTTCCACACACTGTGCAAATCATTCAGCTAGTCCACGTAGTCCCTGAAAGAGATTGCCTGTAGCCTGTTCTCATCCTCTCGCCAAAAGAAATCATTAAGAGCTCTTGTCAGTTGTCCTCCTCCTAATGCATTCTGCTTTGGTATCTGGTGCTTCTGTAAAAGATGTAACAGTATAACCAGCATTTCCTAATCTCCCTCCTTACTGGGGTGTATTAGGAAAGAGCAAAGCCCACTCTAGCAAAGATGACATTTATACATAACGACCCTGAAAATATTTGTTAACATAATGCTTTATTTATTCAGTCTGGCAAATGCTTTTATTTTAACCTCAAGTATCTTTAGTAAATGTCAGTGATAAACACAAATTCATATTTGGCTCACAAGCCTCCCTTATGTGTGCTTCTAATTAAGCTTCTTCCTAGATACCAAGTAATGTTTAAAACAAACATTCTATAGAGAATCAGAGTAAATCAAACGATGAAGTATTCTTCCTTGTGAAACTGTACATTAATATGGGCATCACCAGCAGAGGGAAGGAGATCATGATATTTGCATCTAATAATTCCTCCATGCCTTTCTTCTCAATATTCATAAATATTTTTTCATCTTTTTCAATTGTATTGTGAACTTTGACATCTCTTCCACAGCAGGTAATTGGAGGTTACGTGCATTCTTTATTCGGAACACGGTTCCCAGTAAGAATCTGAGTGTTTAAATGTGTATATAAATATAAAACCACACGCACTCACACATCAAGTGTTTTTAAAATTGTAATCAGACTCCTGAATGGACAAAAAGAGACTGCAATATACTAAACAAGAGCTTCATTATCATGTGAGGAAGCCTCAATTAATCGAGTTCTGTATGGCTGAGTGGCTTAAAAACTTCTGCCAAGACCTTAAGCTGCTCCTTCTTTTTACTTATTACAGCCAACACTGCCAAAAGACCATAAAAATTGATTTTATGTTTCCGGTCTCTCTATGCTAGCTTGAGAAGTATAGATTTATTTTTTTGCCTCCCCCACCTTTCCGACAAACAGAATCTTCCCTTATCTCACACTTTCTCAACTACCACACTAACCAACACGGAACATCTTCTGGGCTCTTACATCTGATTTAAGTTATGATTAAGGTAAGAGAACATTTCAGATTGTAAAAAAAAAATAAAATAAAAAAAATCAGATGTTGTTTGGTATCTGTGAGTTTAAAGGGCTTTTCACCTGTCAGTGTTACCGAGAAGGCTCTATCCCACTTGTACTGCTATGGCATACGTGGTGAATGATTATTTTTCACGTTTGTTCAGGGGAACTGTTAGAACTGCACTGTTAGTCTGCGAGCTACCACTTTAAATTCCAGTATCAATCCTTAAAATGAATTTAGCATCTTTTGCATCAAACATTAATAAGGCTCACTTAGACACTCCTAATGTGAGGGAAAATTGGGCTTGTATGAAATGGCTACACTGGAACATTTCATGCTTTTGCAAGTGCGGGAGTATGATTATTTCCTACAGTATGTCATTATCTTCTGCCCTGTGGTTCTTCTTTAAATTATCTCTTCTCACTCAAGCTGCCTACACTATGTTTTTAAGCTATATAGTTTCAATTTATGAATTGCATGCATGCAAATTTTGAGCAACTATACCACAAGCCAAGTAATAGACCACATTAAAGTATATTCCCCTCAGACACTACTAATAGAACTACAATTCCAAAAAGCTTGGAAGAAAAAAAGATATTCAACTCTCGAAGACATAAAAATCAGGTCATTTGTTTCCAAGATAGACAAGAAAATACTATTCTAGGCACATGTGGCATCTCCTTACACTTCTCCTGAGCTGGTTCATTTAAACATGGCAGGAGATGTCATTTCATATCCTCACAAAGCAAATTAGTTTGCTGTCTACTTGTCCTTCTACCCAAAAGCTCCCCCTCCCCTTTCCAGGGTCACTCCTAAAACAACTGCTCATCTGTAACTCTAGATGCCAACCTACCAGGGAAAGGAGGCTCCCCTTCGCCTAAAACCGTCACCTTCCGCTTCTTGGGATGAAGTAACTCTCTCAAACAATAAAGCAGTTTAAACAGCGCGTAACAGATTAACACGCAACACGGATGGCACACTGCATAGCCGCTCAGATGATCAATATCGTCGTCACCGATTAGTAGTCTCGTTGTGGTCTACAACACGTATCTGTATCTAAAATTACTCCACCGACCTTTGTACAGAAAATATTATTTCAGAGACAGTGAAATATTATTTGCACTACAGCATTTTGCATCAAGTTTACAAGGTAATAAACACAGCACTCCTTGTTCTTCACCCACGAATGGCTATTAAATAAGGAAAATAAGATTTGACATCCCCCGGACAATCAAAAGAAATGATTTATTTGGATGCTAACATCTGTCTCGAGATTGTGGCCAAGCGCTTTTCTGTGCTCATTTAGGACTCTACTTGGAAAGCTTTTCAGTTACATTTACCTAGAGATTTCTCTCTACCACTTCCCATCTGACAGAAATCACTCAGCTGGGTCTGATGAATAATAGCAAAAGGCAGCTTGTATCAGAGATGATTGAATTACAGATTGTTGAAAGTGCCATAAAGCCTCATTCCAATGACTACATTTAATTTACTTACTATACTGACTACCAGAAGCTGGTAGTCGTTTGACATCTTTATTTCAGAAGACTGGAAACAAAAGAAATATTCAGCCTTTGCCACTTCCCTACTACTCTACCTAGTAGAGTTTGATGGGCAAAATTAACTTTTAAAGAGAGCACTAATCCCTTACCCATACGTGTGCACATACGAACCAGACCATAACGCATCCGAAATCAAAGCAAGCAGTGTCAAATAAGATGACGGAATTAATGTCCGAGGACACAAAATGAAATTGCACGGAAAGCAAAACGCATTAGCTTGACAGCCTCCCTAAGTAACGTAGGGAAGCCTTTCTGCAAATGGATACACAAGCGATTAGCTGCTGCCCTGAGGGCAGGAGGGGAGCTCGGCGCTGGGGGGCCGGCGGAGGCACTCTGTCCGGAGAGACCCCCTGCCCAGGGCAGGGGGAGCCAGGTGACACCCGGAGAAACAAGTTGGGTCAGCGGCCGCCTCCGCGCCGGCTCCGGGAAAGGATGGAGAGC
>NW_009713052.1:941-9345 GCF_000703405.1 Apaloderma vittatum | reverse complement strand
CCTCTTGTGCAGGATGGTGGTCTGCAAATGGTACATGAATTATGCACTTATCTTTCCCCTTCATCCCTTTTAAAGGTTCTGAAGAACTGTTTCTTCCTTATAAAAAATACTTTATGTACATAAAATGAAAATCAATTAAATCAAAATTAAAAAAATAATTTATCTCTGAGAATATTTTACACATGGTACAGGGCTATTTCCTTGGGTAGATGGAAGGAGTTTTGCTATATCTGCAGGAGCTGCTGTAGATTTTCATGCTTCTAATCTCATAATCATCATTAATCTTTTTAATTCCAGATGGCAGCTACTAAAAACCTTGGAATTCACAGCAAAAATTATATAGCTCAGATTCTATAGTAGTTTCCTTTACACGTTTGATTTGTAGGTTTGCAGACTTTATGATTCTGCAATTATGTGCATTTTTGAGATATTGTCACCAGTTTACCAGACTCTGTCCAGTTCTCAGTAGCCTACATTGGATATAATGCCAGTGTTTTTGAGATATCAAAAGAATTTTTATTTTAGACTCAATTCAAAACTTGAGCTTTCGAGGTGGATTTTTGTTTGGTTTGTTGGGTCTTTTTCTTCATTAAAAAGATGACTTACCCAGAGAGGGAACTTGGATTTCACTAGCAGAACAATTAACTCTTTTCCCACTCTTCATCAGAATTTCCACAGGGCACCCATGAAATTTTTACTAAATGAAACCGGTATACTTCTTCCCCAGAAAACATTTTGGGTTTGAGTAGCTGACATACACTAAGGAAAAAAAAACAACTTACAGAGCCTCCATCAGATATAGTTTGATGCCTTTTGTGTCACTGTAGACTTGCATTTCAAATTTCAATTGTGCACTAGTGCTTTAAGCCAAGGAATTAATCTGACAGAAAAACTCTGCAGCTTAAATGGTTTCACATGTGGTTATACTTACATCCTATTTAATCTTGCAAAGCACGGGAAAACTACGTTTAAGATTTCATGGAAATGGAGCTCAGCCAGCAGAGCCATAGCTCGTGAGACCTGTACTGCTTCACCGACGTCATAGGCAAAATCTGCTCAGCCGTTTGAGTTACGTGTTGCCCAAACACCTTTCCTCACAAATGACTGTACCCTACATAAAACTGAACATCTCCCTTTGCAGTTAATCACACAGTTTAAAACCATACTATCTAAATTTCTTTAACAGAGCTAAGTCTCCTGTGGGGGCTCAATAATAAGCTCCGTTCTGCAATGGCAGGTGGATAGAGATAGCAAAGTCGACCCTGATACTGAAGTGTTAACAAGAAGTTTCCCTAATTCAGAAGATCATACTGTAATTCCAAAAAAAGAAAAAAGAAAAAAGCAGATATGATATACTTCAAGTCATTTTTTAACTTTGTTTTGAAAGTACAGCGAGCTTCATTAGAAATTGTAATGGCTGAAACTAAATTTTACCATTTGAAGTCAACAAAATCAATGAGTTATTATTATTCTGTTCTTGCAGAAAATAATTTTATTCTTAATGCATCATCAGTAGAACATCAAGTTTACGTAAGAGATGGTAAAATGAAAGTATCCTATTTTGCAAACCAGTAGCCTTAAAACAGTTCCATTAGTGCAGCAACAGTAAGCACAGTCCTCACACAAACACCCTACACTGACGGCAAATATGATCATGATTTTTCACTTCTTGTGGGCCTTGTGTCTGCAGCCACACGAAGGATAAAATACTGACAATTTCTGATGTAAGCCCTGGCACGGACTCTTCTCCCGACTTCTATATCTTATCTTTTGCCTCAGAGCAAAAGGCTCTGTTTGCTCCTCCCATTCACAGATCCAGCTCCTGTTGTGCTATGAGCAAAACACTCAATCAGCGTGATGACCTTTTTAGAGGCCTTCTGTGGTAGCTTTTCCACATTTCACCGAACTAGGTGGGTACATAGGACCAGGAGGCAGGCCACTTATCCTGAATTGTACTACAACAATAGTACAGCCAAGGCATTATTTCTTAACAAAGAAACTTACCCATGCATCTTCCTCCATCTCCGCAAAACATCCCACTCTGTGCCGACTTGTTCAGGAAGTTTGCCATTAGCAAGAAGTAATCTTATACAAAGATACTGTCCTTGTTTTCCTGACCCATTAAATAATTACTAAAAGAGGAAATGAAGAACATTGGAAATATTTTCTTCTGCACGTTTGTGCTAGTTACCTGAAGTTTATGCACAGTTTCATTATGTTTAACACAAGCTGGCTGCTTTGCTATCGTTGTTTTACAATATATCTCTATTTCATCTCAACTTTAGGTCTTTGAGTTTATGAACAACTGCCGCTAGGTTAAAAAGACTGAAGATATACCAGTTAAAAAAGTTAAGCCTTTAACCACCAGGCCACATGTTGGGTAACAGAGGGTTTGGGAGACACTCTCAAATATTTTGTTAAAATTGTTCAGGGTTATAAGGCAAAAAGGAAGCAAGGCCAAAGGAAACACTGGTTTGGGTGTTTATGTGGATGTGTGTCTGCCCTCTGCTCTAATGGCTGAGTTTTGCTCAAGATAGTCACTGTCACACACAAAGAACCTTTGAGTGTTATTTTCCAAGTTGTTAGGGCCTGTGTTTTGGGCCCCAAAAATAATAGAAACCAAGGATTCATTGGGTATTGGGCCATTGGTTTCAACTGGATTCCACTCAGATACAGAATCATCAGGCACTCTGAATAAGAACTTCTTGGACACAGACGATGTGCTTGCACTACCACAACAGCCTGCTCTGCACAAAAAGTCACAGGTGTGCTAATTCTGCTCCATGCCATACTTTCAAAGTAAATTTGATTGTCCTCATTTACCTGCTTTGCAGTAATCAGACTAGCTTCAGCTGAAACTAAACCGGAAGGGCACAGGACCCATTAACAGGCATTTAGTTCCCAGAATGAAATCTTAACTAGTGTGATGTTAACCCCACCTCCTACCTCTTCAAAACCCCTACAGTGAGTATATTGAGCCTGCAACAGCACCTGTTTGTTTCTGCAGATCCACATCCACTGCTACACACTATTTGCTAACACAGATGCAACCTACGGAACTGAAGTTCACAGAAGAGCAGATTGTATTTTAGTATCTGTTGGAGTGAAAGCTACTTCTTGTACTTGTTTTCACTGTGCCCAGAATAGAGACTCCAATCCAGAGCCTAAGAATGTCTAATATTGCAAGGGTTATAAAACCTGGAAACCTGACTAAAAGATCAAAGTAGGTTCTACATCTCCAGCTAAAGGGGGATTGAGGCTGCCAGAACAGAACTAGAAAGTTCCTTCCCACTTTAGCACTATTGGAAAAGCAATGAAATCACAAGGTGAGTCTCTTGCTGGTCTCTTCTCCCTAATTACTAATGACAGGACAAGGGGAAATGGCCTCAAGCTGCGTCAGGGTAAGTTTAGATTGGATATTCGGAGGAAGTTCTTTACTGAACGAGTGGTGAGGCACTGGAACAGGCTGCCCAGGGAGGTGGTGGAGTCACCAACCCTGGAGGTGTTTAAAAAAAAAGTAGATCTAGCACTTGAGGCTATGGTGTAGTGGTTAGGTATGCTGGGATGAAGGTTGGACTAGATGATCTTCAGAGGTCCCTTCCAACCCCTAACGTTCTGCGATTCTGTGATTCCCTTTCTACTCCTACTGCCAGAAGAGAAGACAGAACAAGTTCTGACTGACTAGGTCAGCACAGTTTACAGGCTTTGCAAAATAACAAAGATGGAAGTACTTTCTTATGTCTAAGGCTTGCCCTCTCAAAAAGGCATACATGTAAATCATACACATGTAAATATACATAATTGATTACGTTTCATGCTTTTTTGAGCACTTTCAGAGATACTACCATCAGCCGGGCAGAGCAGGCAATGTACTTTAAGCGATAATACCTATGAATGCTAATGCACGTTTTCACAAGAAGTAACGCATCTTCCATATGTACCAATTCACTGCAACAAGCACTTCAGATCCCTGGTTTGTACGGTTCTAGTAGAACTAACCTGGTCTTGTTCTTTTCAGCTGAAATACGTAACTCTTCTTATATGACCTCAAATTCAGCCACTTTCCATCTCCCACAAAAAATTAGAGATATTTTGTTGTCACTAATCTCTGCTGAGTGTGACTGCATGTGCAATAATCACTTTTTCCGAGAAGTTACCAATTATGATTCTAATAAGGGAAAAAAAATTGTACATTTTAATACTTTGCAATCCACGTAAAACAAAACAAAAGTGTACAATATACCAATCTTGTTTCAGCTTTTGGGCATGGCTGGAAATACTGTCTTATTTTAAAGAAAGCTTTCTACTATTTTATAAAGACAGGCAAAATTAGGACATGTTAATGATATACTATCCAGGAAAAGGTATGTATTTTAAGGTTGATTTGACAAATTGCCACGATTAAGGGCTTCATAATGGCTAGGTCTAATGCACCTGCTCAGGTACATAAGAGTAGTACGATGCCGGCTCTTGGCTCTTCTCGAGAAAATGCTGTAGCTTGACTCAAGCACTGGTGACAGAATGGGCTGATTGCTGCTACACCACAACGATATAGGGCGGAAAAAGGTACAAAAGAGTAAAGGGCAGAGTTGAGCTGGCGTGTATGTGTTGCATAATGGCTAGGTCTAATGCACCTGCTCAGGTACATAAGAGTAGTACGATGCCGGCTCTTGGCTCTTCTCGAGAAAATGCTGTAGCTTGACTCAAGCACTGGTGACAGAATGGGCTGATTGCTGCTACACCACAACGATATAGGGCGGAAAAAGGTACAAAAGAGTAAAGGGCAGAGTTGAGCTGGCGTGTATGTGTTGTGGGAATCGTTTTCTTATATGTGCAGTAGTAAACTACCCTTCTCACCTCTGCTTATCCCGGTAAACAGAATTTGGCTCTTAGAAATCACATAATTAGTGACTCAGTTTGAAACCAAATAAATTAGGCTTAGTGACAGTATTACCTAAAGAAATCTCTCTAGGATACGGACTGAGATAAATAATAACATACACTTAGTTTATATATCTGAACCAAACTCAGAGAAACGCCGTATATTTGTGTGCCACTTTACTCCAAGCATACAGGACCTACTTACAGGGGGAATTTTGGTTATGCTGAGCTCAGCAGAGACCACTGGGCTTATATATCTCAACTTGAGGCATTAAGAGGGGCATCTAGATCAGGAGTGTGGCTGCCAGGCATCACCTCATGCTCCATAAAGGCAGAGAGGTACTTTCAAGGGTGATGCAAGTCCCAGGGGGGGATGATATCTCTAGAAAAAAAAATGAATCCCTCTCATATTTCTATTGAGAATCTCAACTAAAGAACCTTAGTTATGGGATTGGTGTTAAATGGGTTGAATTTACCTTTGGGACTGCAAGTTCATCCAAATAAAGGTTCGGGTCCAGAATGCCTGTCTTGATCACATTTTTAAAGATGTAAGAGAATTTTTTAAGTAATTCTCATAGATTGATTTGACCCTAAGTAACTAGGGGAAACAGAACTGTTATTTTGTTATCAAATGAAACAAATACTTACCAAATTAATACATAAGCTGCTACCAGATAGACATTTTTTTCCTCTGGTCCCTGAGCTGTACTAATATTTAAATTTGCTGATGTCCAGATAACTCACATCCAACACAAATCTCTGAAGGAAGTCATCATTACCCAAAGGCTGAAAGGTTACAATAGACAAAGAAAGAATTTTCTTTAAATGGAACTCAAGTGGGAAAGAACAGAACACATTTCATGATATTTCTGACTTCATTATCAATCATATCTATAAGAAGACAATAGTTTTTATATTGACTAGATGTTTCTGGGGGAAAAAAACCAAACAACTAAAATCAACAAACCAACACATCAATGTAAAGAGTAGCTCTTCTGTCTTGGAGAATTCAGAATGGCAGCTGAAAGGTGTAATTTCTTATGTTTTTAAATATAATTTGATCTGCACATAATTACGAGCGGAAACCATGTAATCCACTTAATGAGACAGTTAAATATAGCAGAAAGGGGTACTATATATAACAAATTTTGGCAGCTGCTTATATTTAAGGAAATAATAAATGCTATCCGAGCAGCTGAAGAACTGAAAGAGGAGGCAAACTCTCATTGTATGCCTGATGACTGAAGGGCTATTCAGCAGGGCACTAACAATCTTCAGAGTCAATACCTCAAGATCTCATTAAACCATACTACAGATTATGCATATTAAACCAGTAAGGTCTGGCTGATGGCTCAGATGTGCTGCAGAAGTGTAAAATCTCACTTAGTTCTACTGTTACTTTCCTGACCAGCTTTACCAAAGTGCTTTTGAACTGGAAAGCTGCTCTAAGAACTTCTGTGCCGCATATTTTCTTTCCCAAATCGGTAAAAATCTTTCCGCATTTGGTTTGGTAACATAAACAGCAGTTATTCTATCATCAGAGGGTTTATTCTTGCATCAGTTCACAAAATAAGTTGCACTATGAAGCCTTAAGCCTATTAAAAATGATGGACTGATAGTAAATTTCCATATTCTCAGGTTGTACAACCATAACACTCATTTACAAAATCATCATAGATGAATATTCTTTGCACTAAAATATTACCTACTCTGTACTGTCTACATATCTACAGTCACTAAAACTACAAAGTAAAAGTTGCCTTTAGCTAAAGAAATATTTTCCAGAAAAAAAAGAGTCACCTTGTTCCCTCTAAAACTGAAGGAAATTAAGCATAAAAAGTGAGGGAAACAAGCAGAAACATGCTTCTTTTTAATTACAGAGTACTTAGTATTTAATTGAACTATTTCAAGAATAAGCCATTCTAAAAACATTTTTTTGATTCTTCATCCAAGCGTATTAAAATATAATTTGATCACCATCCACTCTTGACTAAGTTTTGACTCTGGAGGGCTACAGTCTTAGATCGCAATCCACAAGCAATTCAACTGGAAGCTCAAGACTTAATGCTGAAGGTAAGGTTCACCTTTTTAAAAAGTTAAAATAATTAACCATTTTGAATAAGGTCTGTGGTAGGTTCTCCGGCATTTTTGAACTCTCGGATCAGGATTACACGGTTTTTGGGTCCTTTACTGAAGTCAGTTCAGACTTCCTGGGTGTTATGAATGATGCCCCATGAGGTGGCGGCACAGGGGCAGATACCGAGCCCCTGAAGCAGTCAAGAGCCCAGGCACAAGAAGCTTTACCAATCAACGTGAAAAACTCCAAGACATTTTCAAGCAAGCAGGACTCCATTGGAGCCTTCAAAAACTAATGGACTGTGTTGTATGAAGCTGCCAACAAGAAGCAAACAGATATCTCCAAGTATTTCCCCATCTGTATCCTTAAATCAATCCATAACAACTCCTACTGATGGGACTTTTCTTTCTAGATAGTAAAATATTCACTCAGAAAAGAGAAACATGCCTTCTCATCTGCCCATTTTAAGTTAATTTTGTTGTTGAGGCCTTCAAGTGATTTAAGCTCTGTGTGTTCTTACTTTTTTCTACCACCTTCTATGACATCTTTCTTCATTTTCATTCACTCAGTAGCAAAGCAAGCAGAAAGGTGGGGAGCAGAGAAAAATAAAATAACCTTTCAGACCAATGGGAAAGAAAAGGCATAACATAAGGCAAGAACAGACTGACTTGTGAGATCTCATAGCAGTTGCCATGGCACTGTCTGATTTCTTGTCTACAATAGCTGTAGGCTTACTCAGCAAGTAGAACCATCCACAGGAGTCACTTTGCATCCTCCCTGGGAGAGGAAATTTATTTTCCCCTCATCTGTTGGGGATTAAAACTCAACCTCGTTCACAGTGCTGAGAAATACTGAGCTTACCCCAAATTCCTCAATTTCAGTCAGCCTACACCACTTGTCACGCTGACTCTTCTCTCATTTTTAGACGCTCATCGCTACCAAACCTGTTTCAGTGAACCTCTCATCAAAACTTTTTCACTGTTTTATACAGTGAAGTAATTCCTGTGGCTCCACTAGCTCTAAGCATTTCGAATGTGCAGCACACTTTTCCCTTGCCTTCACTGAAATATGACTTATCCAAGCAACCAGGAAGACAAAATCCAAATTTATCTTCATAATATTTTCTAAATCTTTTCGATGATTGCACCTATCAATCTATATAATATCAAAGAAGAAAGGAAAAGTAATAACTCCTCCTCCTACGATTTAATCTCATTGAATAAGCTGATAAAAGATGAATTTCCTTTTCCTGCAGGCTTGAGGGCAGCTCTTTCGGTACATTTTGTCTCTTTTACCTAAATGACATCCCCTATTCTCAGTATTTCCAAAAGACACTTTGCCTTTGAGCGATCTAGATCTCTTCTGGCTGTACTCCCAGCTCCCATTTTTAGCAGTAGAATTGAAGGTGTGCCTTGTCACCTCCAGTTAAATAAAAATAAAAAAAAT
>NW_009713052.1:0-908 GCF_000703405.1 Apaloderma vittatum | reverse complement strand
TGTCAGACTCTTCTGTCATCAGAACATTCAAACCTAGTTCTCCTTCAGCTAAGCTACTGCTAAATCCTATCCGCTTTCCTTCCACGTTGTCCTCTAAACCTGTTTTCCTCTCTCTCTGATCCTAAATGCACAGTAGATACTTTCAACATCTCCCTTTTTCCTGCTTGTCATCCTGCATTTTTTGGTTTATTGGGAATGCAGCTGCTCCCCCTGCCCATGGCACCTGGTTTTGTCATCTTTCACACATTTCAGCGTTTCACTTTCAGCTTCAGAACTCTCAGACTCTTACCTAAACTGACATCTTGGGCTTTAGCTCAGCCTAAGGTACTGCCTAAGTTCCTCACTCCTAATAACCTGTTTCCAAGCCCTTTCCATGCTGTGCTCTCTCAGTACTATAACACCCTTTTGCAATACTATTCTTCTGTTTGGCAAAACCTCTATAGATTCTAGGTCAAGACTATTCTTCTTTTTTCAGTCTCTCTCCTATTGATTATAAGTAATAGAAGTCTTATAATAGAAAATACAATAGAAAATTTAATTCTTCACGTATCTTCATTTTAACACCAGATAAAAGGAAGACAACTTTGCTAAGTTCTGAAGAAACAATAGTGTAAGACTTTTTTTTCTCAGAAACACTTTCTAAATTTGAAATCAGCAATTATCACTCCTACATTTGTGGAACAGATTATATTATCACAGCAGCATGTGATCCACATGGAGTTTGGCATGAATTCGGGCTCTACCTGCCGTTCAGCAGTGAAAGAACTCTCCGAGTGCTCGCTCCAGTTAGCCTTGTGGTGCTAATGTAATCGTGAGAAACGGAGTGAGATTCTACCCACTTTTCATTTTTACCCCCGAGTTTTAAGTAGTTACACACGTGCAATCCCATGAAAGCAATACATGTTCTC
>NW_009713051.1:0-1594 GCF_000703405.1 Apaloderma vittatum | reverse complement strand
CCAACATTCTGTGATTCTGTGATCTCGGGGGCAAGGTGATGTTGTTATTTATACACAGAGTAAGCTTTTCCTACCCAAAAGGGGAAGTCTGAACAAAATCATGAGCTACTTGGAATTGCAGTCTTTGAACGGAGGCAAAGGCTGTTCCCTGCAGCTCTAAGTCACAGAAGAGGTGAGGTCAGAAGGAACCGCTGGAGATCCTCTGGCCCAACTGCCCAACTCACGTGGGGTCAGCTACAGCAGGCTGCCCAAGCATGTCCAGTCAAGTTCTAAATAAGAGATGAATGAAGCAACAGATGCATTGCCTATCCCATGAGGTGAGATAAAACATAGCTTATTTTAAATGAGAGAAATGGGTGATCTCATAAGGCTGGTACTTTGCAAAGAAAGCTGATGTAGCAAAGATGAGTGCTTGAAAAGTAGCTCCTGCATTCTAACACCAATTACTTGTTAAAGGTGTTTTCATAAGAAACTTTTTTACTGGTGCATGCCTTCCTGAGTAGCAAATATGTATTACCACTGTACACCTTAATAACTCGGTTGGGCAAATACACATTTAAAAATTGTTACCCAGCCATTCAGAGGGCCAGCTGCATTCCAAACGGCAAGCTTTTAAAGGATCTTTTAAAGAGAGAACTTATGTATGTGAAATGATGTAATTGTGTGGTTCCCAGAGGCAGCATATGTGGAAGTTGGTGTTGCCAGTCTCAGGTGCATCAGGAAAAATTTCCTTTTTCTTTACTTTTGATCTGTGGGGAGTTTTAGCACCCGCAATATTTCGGGATGGAATTGACCTCTGTGTTCAAAACCAAAAGCCAGAAGGTGTGCTTGGATTGCTCTTGGAGTTGCACAGATGTCACAGCCACAGGTTTTACTTTTGGTCCTATGCACCAGTCCATTTCTTTAATGTGAAATAAGGTTCATATTTCTTCAGAAACCTGAAACTGCATTGGTTTTTCGCAGTCTTGAAATCCACTAGCAACACTTTGATTCATCTTTGTGAAGAGCTACTCCTAAAACTTTATTGTGTCAAAAATATAGGAGTCAGTTGTCAGACACACGTGAGCCTTTCACTAATACCATGCTAATGGCGTTAGGATCTAACCTAATTGTGGAGAGTCATCACCAAGGGGATGTTTTAATTAAGAGCCTTAGAGGGTTACTTAGTTCAGCACAGAGTTCCCTGTCTCTCTCCTAGCCCAAACCTGAACAAGCTGTGCAAGGCACAGACCGTCCCAAACAGCTCACACAAAAAACTTTTGAAAGAGAAATGTGTCTCCAAAAACTTGAAAGAGGTTATGAACTCCTTGTTAAAAAAAAGGAAGCACAAAAACGTTTAGAAGATTTTTCTGTCAGCTGGAACAGGTAATGACCTCTCCTAGGCTCTGTACAACTAAATGGTATTTGTCCACTGTTACACTTTTTAAATAATAAAATGATATCTTTTGTTTCCCATATAAACTCATGTAAGATCCAACTGCTTTTATCAAACTTGATTATAAAACTCATAATGAATGCAATTGCATCAGGATCAGGTCCTTACAAATAAAAAATCAAAGCATACTAACAAAAACCTTCACTATTCAGACCGGAG
>NW_009713050.1:38438-53561 GCF_000703405.1 Apaloderma vittatum | reverse complement strand
TCAGCCTCCTCTTCATCAAACTGAACAGAACAGGAGGGCGCAAGGCTCGGCGGAGGGAGGAAGGAGGGTTAGTGAAGCTTGCCAAGTTTTTACACGGGTCTAGGTGAGAGGCTGTCGCTTGGAGCAATCAAAGTATTTTGTCTGACAGGCAGCGACACCTCGTGGCACAGGTCTCCCCTCCGTCCCCGCCGGGCTCGCTGCCAACTGCGCTTGGTTTTCCTGCAACAGGTTCTTGGTCACCCTAAAATCTGGGGGAGTTTTGCCACAGAGTCCGGTGGAGCCCAGATTTCAGGGCAGATGTTCCAAAGGTAAGATTCACCTCTGGCAAACGCTTACTGAAACGCACGCGTCATCCTTAAGAGAAGCTGCAGCCCGAGGGCTCTGAGCAAGACCTTAACGAGACGGGCCCTAGAGTTGCTTCCAGTTCCGCTGAGGCTGCTGCAGGGAGCGCAAGAACCGCGCGATGGTCGCAGCTCCGCTGGTCGGATGCTGAAGGGGAACTGACCTAGAACCCTCCAGACCCTCAGCTTTGGTTTTTTCCTTATCCAGGATTATAGTTCTTTTTGCATGAGAAAGAAACTTCCCAGCAATTAAAACAGTGGTAGCAAAGAGTCAAGGAAGAAGAAAAGTACTGATAACAGTGCCTGGTTAGAAGAAAAGGAGATTTTTGGAAGAAGTTGTGACTGAACAGCCGTGTGACTGCGTCTCCTCCTACGGCCTGAATCATCCCGCGTTCAGGGAAATGCGCCGTTCGATACCTCCAGGGTAAACACACAAGCTTTTGCCAATGCAAACCCAGCCCCCTCGGCTGTAACAGTGGGCTGTCTGCTGGCTGAGTTTTCCATCCAGGGAAGACCCAGAAAATCCCCTTTCCTCCGTGCCGGTGTTGTGCTGTGTGCAGGAACCCCATGGACTCATTTCCTCTCCTCATGGTGCAGGCCTGGAGGTGATTGGGATGCTAAGAGCAGGAGAGCAGACGTGTCAACCGAAGAGCACGACTGAGCCGGCCGGTTTTCCCCCTTTTCTCTCTCTGCGCACGGGACGCAGCAGCACAGCCACCCCCAGCCTGCACACCGGGCACCTTGGACTTGGCAGCTCCCAGCTCAGCCAGGATGTTTCCTGCGATGTTTCCAACACACACAGAACAAATCTGCTGTCTCTGAGACCTCGCTTTGGGAAGATGTGAGAGGCTGTAACGTAGAGCAGTGACTCAGGAACTGAGCTTTGCCCCAGCAGAGCTCGGGGGTTCGATGATACCGCGTGCTGGAAATGCAAACACCTGGGGAGTTTCACAGCTGTAAATGCCAAGGTCAACCGAAAGGTGCCCAGGCAGTGCAGGGGCTGAGAACCACCTGTGTGTTGGCCCAGTCCTGGCAGCTGCTCCTGATATTTTGGGGTTGATGGCAAATAGCTGAAAAGCGGTAACTAAGGTTTAAAAAAATTGCAGCACTGGCATTCAACCAAACCACAGGATTTATCCGAAGGATCCACATCCTGTCATTCGCCCACATGGTGTACGGGGCAGATCCCTGTCCTGGTCTGGCACTTTACTTCCCTCAGCCGTAAAGTGGAGTAATCCCCTAATTTCTGAAAACAAAATCTTAATCTGGTAACATAAGAGAAAATCCTTGATCTCTAGTAAACAGCAGACCACCGCAATATCACTCACTACTGACTGGGTACTGGTTTTTACTACTGCTAGTTATTGCCAGGTATCTCAGCCAGTAAAACTTTCATTGATTTCTGTTACTATTTCCTACCCACACAGGTAAATTCCAAAGGTGAATTTTTTTAACGAGGTGCCTCACAAGATAAGGCTCTGTTTTACCGTTTTCCTTTTGCACGTAGCATGTGACGGAGCTCGGTGAGGTGACACTAGAGGGCGTAGTTACCGCAATCTTTACACCCTTTTCCTTTCATCAAAATCGCTCTCACATCCGCTCCTTCCCCAGCTCGAGGTGCAGTTCTGTATCTGCACCAGGAAGCGAGGCCGGGAGCTCACGAACTGCACGTAAGTCACACGGCTTCCTACGAGAGAACAACACGATGGAAAGGCAGCAAGAACAGAACTGTATTACAAGCTGAAAAGTTCTGCTTTGGCATGTCTGCCAGGCAGGTCAGAGTCCTGCTCACCCTGTGCTTCCTGCAGCAGACGAGAGGTACAGTAGAGCTCTTTGTCGCTGTTATTTCGCTGCGTTATTTTCCAGGAGGAAAGATGTACACAGGTACATTTGAAGCGGTTTACATGGGGATGATGCGCTTCAAGTGAGATATTCCCCCGCAAAGAAAGAGCAATTTAAAAGCTGTCTGTAGAACGTGTCTTGTTGAAGGCTGGCGCTGTGTAAGGGTTTATCTGCTAGAAAAAAGAGGTGCCAGCAAAGCCCAGGTGTGAAGCCTGCCGGCTGCGTCTCGCTGCGCTGGAGGTGGGACGTGCCTTTGAAGAACCGGGCTGGAGTGAGCAGTGTGAGCCGCGGCCGGGGCCAGGAGGTGGGAGCCCAAGGGACTCAGGCTGGAGTTTGTGGGATTGTAAATCCGGTGTCAGCGAAATCCAGTGAGACGACGCGGGAAGCCACTCAAAATTAGAGAACTGGATGGTTCCCACAAATGTAGGTCCTAATTCTAAAAGCTGTAGAGATGAAGATGTTTTATAAAGATGAGGAAAACGCAACAGCATCACAGACAGACAATTACCAGTCTTAAATGAACGGAGCTGCTCTGCCCCAAATTTTGAAACCACCTCAGTCAAAACCAGGTGATATTTCCCCAAAGGTCCCCAAAGATATGTTAAATCATCCGCGTAATTTTGTTTTTCAATCAGGTCACGTTCAACTTCCCCCTCCTCAGAATGTTACGCTACTGTCAAAGGATTTTGACCTGATTTTGACATGGACTCCAGGAGAAGGCTCCCCACCCAACGTGACATACACCGTGCGGTACGAAAGGTAAGGGCTCACGGAGGCCGGCACAGGGCAAACATCCGGGCACGTGCAGTAATCAGTGTCAGCAGCAGTGACCTGGCTGCATCCTTTCACCAAAACTAGTCCTTACCCACGTGGAAAGGGCTTTGAACTCTGACCAAGAATAGGTACCCACCCTCCAAAACGCTTCCTTTTCTTGTTCTATAAATTATAACAAAAGAGCACGTTTGATGTTACGGTATGCTGCTTTCTTCTTTCAGTCAGGACCGCATGGACAAATGGATAAAGGTTCCTCATTGCAAAAATATTCACCGAACTTCTTGCGATCTGACTTGTGTGCTTCCAAACTTGTTCGTTAAAGCCCGAGCTCGAGTAAAAGCTGTTTCCGAACGATTCCGGTCGCCGTGGGTAGAATCACAATTCAAGGAATACCATTTGGATGGTGAGTGTCTTGGTGAAAGGACATCCCAAGAGGGTTGGCAGGAGCAAACGAGGAGACCACAGCCCTCCGAAAGAGAAGCCGTAACAGGCGGCTTTATGAATGACCGAGATCTACGAGGGCGATAACAACAACGAGCCATCATCATCTGAAAATTAATTTTGTAGCAGGTGTTAGTTTGCTCACCAATGCTGCAGGTGAACAAACTGGCTCCAACTCACAAGCAAGCGTTACTCTAACTCACAAGCAAGCTTGATTCTTATGTCTGGTCACTCCATTGCAGTGGAACTGGCTCCCCCAGCGCTAAACGTGAAGGTCGAGGAGAACTCACTCCATGTGAATGCCTCCTTCCCTTTGGCCGCCTGCGTGGAAACCTTCTCCTGGATGTACGACTTGAACCTTTGGGAAGCTGGATCTGAAGACAAGGTGGGTAAGAGCAGTGCCTCCGAGATGAAACGCAGGGATGAGGCTTGGCCTGAATTGAATTAGCTTCAAATTTCTGGGCAGGGAGGGACTGAACCCAGGGCCTGGAGAAAATTAAATGGCCAAACCAGAGTTAAAGCAGATGTGTGTGTGCACACATCATTTTATTGGTAGTTCCCTATTTCTATCAGGAAGATGTGATGGAGAGGCTACACCACAGTCAGTATAATGGGGCAACAGCTGAGGTTTAAAACGACGAGTTGGGGTGTCGCGAGCAGCGTGCTGGGGCAGAACAGAGCACGGCACCCGATGCCAACCCCACCCCAGGATCCACAAGCCCTGGGAGAGACGCTTCCTACACCCAGCAAGCACAAAACAAGGTGCCTCTCCACGCACCTTCCAGCCACCAGAGCCACACAGCGTAATGAAGAAAACCAAAGAAGAGAAAGAAACACCCCCCAGGTCATGAAAGGATCATCTTTCCACACCTCTGTTCTTTTTGTTTCTAAACAGAAGCGATATGAAGGTATCTTCAGGAAGAAAACAGTGACGATTGACACAACTGCGCTTCAAGGCAACTACTGCTTAAGTGCCAGATCTTCCTTGCAAAGCATTGACTTCAAGCACAGCGAATTCTCCCAGCCAGTGTGTGTGCTGTTAAACCACAAAGGTATGGCCCTGCTGAGAAAAGGATGTGCTGAGACATCAGGAAGGTTTGGGGAGAGTCACAGATTTTCACCAAAATTTGCTTTTCAGAAAAAAAAAAAAGGGCCTACCTGTTAAATGGACCCGTTGGATTTTCTAGTCAAAACTTCTTGCTCTTACAACTTCTTGCTCATTAAAAAAATCCAACCCTGAAATATTTCCTGAAAATCCTGAAATATTGTACTTGCATTATGGTCACAATGACATTTTGGGAATGTTCAAATTTATCCTGAAAAATACGTTAACAAAGCTGCATTTTTTACCTCTAAGTAAGGCACTACCTGGTATCAGCATTCATTTGTGGCTGGGACTCCGGCTTTGATCTGAGGCAAGCCTGTTATCTTTTCTCTGCATTGGTAAAATTTGGTTCTCGAGCCTAACATTTTCTGCGATTTCTGAAAGAAAACCTGATTACGACAGCCCATTATGCTTATAAAATATAGCACCAGCAGGACGCTGTTCTTTTCGCTTTTTTTTTCAGCAGCAGAACGGAAGTTCCCATTTTCTGCCACGATCCCGGCATTTGTCCTCCCCGTCGCTCTGATAAGCGCCTTCGTCGTGTGCTTGCTGAAAGAAGATGCTGAGCGAAAGATGCCTCGTGCTTTGGTACGGCCCCAACGCTGGGGTTCCCTCCCGACCCGGCGTCTGGCTGATTTTCACTGGGTAACTGGGGAGGAGTGGGAGAGTTCTGTGCTTCTCAGCTCTGCATTCCTAAAGCCTTTTAAGTACACTTTCCTATACACAAACTTGGTTTTTTTAAAAGCATCGCTAAGTCCCCGATCCGTGTGTCTTGCTTCTTTCCCGTGGTAGGATTTCTCGCATTTAAAAGCTCTCGGGACACACTTTCACCTGGAGCTCAGTGAAAAGGAATTCCTCAGGGATTACCTGAACTGCACAGAGAAGCCAGTGCTGGAAAGGAAGACGAGCAAAGGTTTGGCAAGAAACAGCCTGCCATGGATGGCTTCTTCCCTGTCATCATCATCATCATCGGAGGAGGAGGAGGATGAAGAAGACAGCGGTACTGTCATCCCATACACTGAAATGACTCGGTTTCCAAAGAGACATCTCAACTGTCAACCACCCACAGCAGCTCAGGGGGACGCCAGCTTGGACTCTGGGTCTGGAGGTCTCTCTGTGGACTCCGAATCCGTGCTTGAGCTGAGCACCCTGGGCTTTTCCTTCTTCCCAGGGAGAAAGAATGAGGTGGACACCTCAGGATCCCAGGGAAACGAGTCGGCATCCCTTTCTCGCAGTTCCTCTTTTGGAAGAATATCCCTCGCTGACGTGAGATTCCCAGGTCTCGGGGAACACGGACAGCAAGACAGAGACGGGGATGAACGCCGGGAAACGTCCCCTCTCCAAACACTGGCAGAGGGGCTCCATGACAAACTTCCAGCTGATCAGCACGACCTGTACAGGAAAGCTCATCATGTCACCAAATGTTACCAGAAACCCGTCCAGGCAGGAGAGAGCGCCCAGCTCAGCGAGCAGCCCAGCGCCAAGCTGCTCTTTGCCTTTCAGACATTACCGGTGGCAGAAGACGAAGGTATCGCGAGTGACTGGGACAGCGATAATTTTACCGACGGGACACCTCTCGCGTCCACGGTGCTAAGTGACGCATTTGGAGCTTCAAGTATGAAGGAAAAATACGATCCAAAATTTAAATCCAAAGGCTGTGAGCACACACATTACGTGGGAAGGAGCTAGAGTTCTGTCGCGTGCTGGGAAAACGTTCGAGAGCTTCAGATTCCCAGAGCAAAGACACCTGAACCAGGACACACAACTGCTACTGGTGCTTTTTGTATTTATTCACCTAGACAGAGTTTTTTCTACCAATGCCTGGCTTATCACGACATCTGGCTTTAGGGACACAGAAGATCTATTTTTACTGCTAAGTAACCCCAGTACATTGCCCACCTGTACCCGCAGAGCTGCGCTAAGGTGCTGAGGCTCTGGTGTGAGAGGCACTGCCCGACCCCAGCCCGGGGCGAGGCACGGAGTCATCCCACCGGGCCAGACGTCAGAGCAAGGGAACTTTGACACGGGAGTTATGAAAGGCCAGAACACCTCCCAGACAGCAAACCCACAAGCTGGACCTGCCTGAAAGCACCAGCCGGGTTCTGAAAACGCAGCGTGTCGTGCGTGCGTGTTGGTTCTGAGCCAGGCGGAACCGCTCACCTCACCCGGGCTTCTGTGACTGCAAACCTGCAGCCCTGCTTGGCTGCAAGCACCTTGCAGAGACGTCTGGCAGCCTTTGCTTTTTCTGTGATGAAGGGATCTCCACCTCAATCCACAGGGATCTGCCGTGTGACACAGGAATCTTCTGTGTTTCAGCAGAGTGAACTGAAGGCAAAGTGATAAATGTGCGGCATCTTTGTTTATTTATTTATTTATTCTGTTTATTGAAGCTGAATTCCCTCCTGCTGTGCAGAATGTCCGAGAGCTGCTTTATGCAGAGGCAAAAATATTTTTATATATTTAGAAATCCGTGTGTGTGCGTGTTTCTGTGTTTCTCGAGACTACAAAGGGTGACTGCAGCTCACTCTGAAAAACTTTACATTTTAAAACAAGACCCCATCAGGGGCTTCCTAACGCTTTGGTTTGAGCGGAATCCTCTGAGACTTCCCAATCAGGTCACTCTGGGTCACTGAAAGACCAGGCCTGTGAGCATCCCTCTGAGCAAAGAATCAAATCAGAAGTCCACCAGCAAAAGACAAGACCTCCCCTGATGGGGCAATCCAACCTTTTCAGTGTATTTTTAATTGGTGCTCTTCAGGTCTCACAGAAACGTACTGTCCCGCCTTCCGCCGGGAAAAGGGCACACAGAGCAGCAAAGCAGGAAAAGAAAGAGGGAGACACCCAACAGCCACTCTCCGCATTCAGAGACGTGTCTCAGATGAGGGGAGAGCGGTGACAGCGTTAAAGCTGGCATCTGAGAACTGAGAACATTAGAAAGAGGTAGGGGGTGACAGGAGAGGTTGGGAACTGCTTTGGAAGAGCAAAGCAAGATGTACTCGTGAAGGCCCTGAACTAAAGGGGAGGTGGGCGAAAAGACTCGCCAACTAGAATTTTCCTTTTTTTTCCGACCTGTCCTCCGCACAGTGTCCTTAGGTACATCCTGCGCTGTAACCCCTCCTGTTCATTTAGCAAGATACAGATCACCCAAACACAATCACCACCCATCTTCTTGAGCAATCAAGGAAAAAATCCCAGGCTCCGTGTTACAGGAAGCTCTGAAGTTGTGTAACCTTTACAAAATGCCTTTGGCATGTCATAGCTCCACAAACAGAGCCCAGGATGAGAACTTTGTCTTGTCCAGGTTTTCTCCGGGTGGCAGCTGGGGGAAGAGCTGCTGCCCAGGGCAGCTCTACCGGTGGCAGCAGCGTCCCGATCCTCCGTGTTTTCTTCCACGGGGGCTTGAGACCCACTTTCCACTCCAAAAGGGTGAGGGACGGCCAGAGCACAGCGCCACCCTTTCAAATGTTTTTCAAGAGTTACAGGCCTTCAAATGTAACATCTCTCTAGAAATAAGGGCAGAAATAAAGGTTTAAGTTACGTTCTGAAAACTAAAGTCGCAGGTGCACTACAATTTCCCTCACCTCTGCGCTACCATGGGTCATCACACGGCAGAAGTATGAGGCAGTGACGTGAGGGAAGTTAAAAAATGGAAATACTTTTGCAAGCTATTCAGGAAACACCCTAATGAAGAGTTGTACTTAATTAGATGCGGGCCATGCCGGTGGATAGGTGTGTCCTCTTTAAATAAACCTGTGAGGTTTCTGCTCTTGTCCAAACAAGATGAAAAAGACAATATGACAGCTCTGCATCAGTGCCAGGGGCTGGAGCGTTGAGCCCGGGTTCTATCAGCGCAGGGCAGGGAAACAGAAAGAACTTTAGGAACAGAAAATCCATGAGGTGAGGAGGTAAGCAGAAGGGGTAGTGATTTCTATCACGTGTCCGACCCCAAGGACAGAACAGTGAAAGCAGTGTGCTTTCAGCTTCAGAAGCACACATGGCTTGTATTTGATTAAAACTGGCTGCACATAGGAGGTTGCTTATGGGACTCACCATAAAAAGAAAAAAATCTAGAATTTAGGAGCTTTAAAGAAGCTTTAGACACTATAAGAGCCCTTCTGATAACGAATTTGTCTAATGCGCAGTTGTCCTTTGTGGTTTAAGGCAGATATTTCTGTGAAAGCTTTTCAAGGGCTGAAGCGATCGCAATTGGAACAGCTCTCGGTGCTCACCTCGGAAACACAGTCCAGCTGGTCTCTGCCTCGGTGGAACGTCGGCTTTACGCCGTGGTCCTGTCAGAGCCAGGCAAAACTGAGGACTGGACCTCTCATTTTGGGAACAGTTATGACCATGGGATAAAGTCAGCCAGAGACGTTATCCAGTTTGTATCAGGCAAACAGCTACACTATAAAACCTCAAAAGCAGGGGCTAAGGACGTTTCCTAAGCCCCCAAGGCAGGCTGTACAGGCAAGGCTTTTCGTGCTGCGGTAGAACCAGCAGCGTGCAGCTGTACCAGCTCTCCACGTGTCACACTCAGCTGGGGGTTCTACACCTGCATCACCAGGAGACGGGCAATTAGTTTTCCCTTCTGACCGATGAAGCAAACCTCTCTCCCTCTTCTGAGAAAAACCTGAAAACATAACTTAACAACGCTCTAAACCACTCAGAACGCTGTGGAAAAGGAAGACTTTCTCTTTCTCATTTAGATTGCATATAAACTCCCAATTCTTACCGTACAGCACTCCCAGCACTCAGAACAGAGGCCTACATTGTAAGCGGCCAGGAAAATAACCTGTAGGTCTAACAGCAGCCTCTGAGAAAAGCCAGAGGGCCACACATGGTCCTGCTATGGCAAGGCCACCTCCTCCCGACGCCAGATGAGAGAACCTCGGCAGCCACCGCATCGTGCAGAGTCCTGGCAACGCTGAGGAGCTCTGCCCAGGGTGCAGCGGGGCCACGCGCTTCGTCATTTGGCTCCCAGCCCAGGCCAGCAGGAACAACAGAAGAGCTTAAGAACCAGTCACTGGGCTGAGTTTCATTTTAAGAAAGCATTCAAAGGTTTTTTCTTAAGGAAATAAGTGCCTGGCCTGCAGCACTTATAAAACCAACAAGGCACACGGCATTCAGCTCTAATTTCTAGAGTTTTTCACAAGTCAAAGTCACCCGACCAGAAAAGCGTGGCCCCAAACTGCGGAACCTCCGTGAGGGCTTTCAGGCAGGAAGCGCTTTATCAGCACCGTGCTCTTTGGCTCTCTTCCAAAAGCTGGGGATTCTCTAAGCCCTTGGCTTGTACACCTTCGCACAGCCAGGTGTGCCCGCTCCGCCAGGCAGAGGTGCTCCTCTTGTCACTCTGACGTTCCCTCTCAGACATGCGCGCAGCCCCGGAGCTGCTGCGCGCCGTTTTTTGGACAGCAGCTCGGCAGCCGGGCGCTGAGAAGCAGATACAACCTGGCCTCACACACAGGAATTTTGCTTTTGTAAAAGGTGCTTCACCTCGCACCCAGGATCAAGTGCCTGCTCTCCCAGCGCTGCGTGCGTAGTTATTCATGAAGCAACTCCCAGTCGTCCTGACTGTATTTTCCGCAGTCGGTAAGTCCTGACTTCTCCTTTCCTGTCACTGACCACGGTTGTTTCTCTCTGATCCTGTCGTATGGGAAGTAGTTGGGTCGTGTTCACTGGAATAGGACTTAGAGAATGAGCTGTTGTCTGAGGTTGTTCAAAAGTTCTCTTCTGTGTTGCTCTCTCCTTTTCCTATTTTCAACATGCGGTTGGTGAGCTCCTTGCTTTAAGGATTAGCACAGAGAGGCGAAGATCTCCTTTCAAAGTGTTTGCCACCGCTGTGTTACAACCCAAACCCCACAGGAGTAAAGGATATTCATTGACTTTGGGGGGCTCCAGATCAGTTCTCCTGTGTCTCAATGGAGACAGAAATGAATACAAGAACAGCCCTAATTTTAAAACAGGTACAAAGGGAAAAAAACCCAGCCCTAAAAGCCATTTAATCCTGCTCCAGATGTGGCAAACTCACTCCTGGGGGAATCAAGGATAAACTTGTCATGTTTTCAAATGCCAGCTTTTCAGCAAGCAACAAAACCATTCATCTGCTCGTGTCTTATATGGCAGGGAAAGCGCCTTCAGAACCTCCTAAACAAGAGGGACTTTCACACTGTGAAATATCCTGGTTTCTCCACAAACACTTGACTGTGCTTGTGTTACTCTGCTTTGCATAACTGTGGTTTAGTACGGATAAATGTGGGAAGACGGAGATTTCCTACTTGTGATACGATCAGGGTATTGGTGACTCAGTTTTCAAGGTGCTCAGACAGGGAAACCCACACGTTCGATAGCAACTGCTGCCTTTCTGCCTCGCCAGGAAGATTGCGCTGAGCAATCCTTGCGCGAGCAGAACCAAGCACTGAACTGCAGATGAGGTCAGGACAACATTTGGATGAGGCTGCAATCCTTTTTCTGTGCTGCTTCCCCACCCGAACGCCGGACACAGCAAGACTGAGAACTGGACCCATGTTTTTCTGCCTAATTCTCCTACAGAGCAGGCTTGGAGCCAGGATCCAGGTCCCTGCTCTACCACAACTACTCAATGGGATCCTGTCCAAGTCATTCCGCTCCTCAGTTTTCACATCTGCAAAATGGTGCCGCTTTTACTTGTTTCTCACACCAGGTTTTCATTGCTTTTGAGTGTCCATTAAGCAGCAAGCGCAGGTTGAAGGCCACGCGCGTTCAAGGTCTTTATCAATCCTGCAAGCTAACAGCTAAATCACGTGCAAATAATCTGTCTTTGAGGATGGGTCTGTAATTTGAATTTACAGGGCTTATAAATTCGGAGGGTTACTGCCCAAATTAGGAGGTCTCGTGAATCAGCCTCGAGAAAGCTTTGTGCTGTGTATTCTCATGACAGGAGAAAGTGACGAGTCTCTCCTGCAGCGCCCGCTCAGAGGCCGTTTGCTGCGGGTGGATCCTGGTGGGATCCTGCTCGACGCAGGCAGCTCAGGGCAGGGACGTGCTTGTCAGGGTGAGGTGACATGTCTGCATACCGAAGCCAGAATCCATCCTCCGTGGGGCTCAGAAAACAGGGAGCTGAGCGAGTTGTTTGCCTTCAGCCTGGCACGCCCAGATCAGAGTCCAGGTGTCAGGTCTTTGTCTGTCACTCTGTACCTGCAGTGTCCATGTCATAAAACACGGAGCACAAGAGGTTAAGGGGTGTCAGATCTTCAATGATGCGAAACTGATCTCAGTTGTGACTGATATTATTTCCCCGAGTAGGGGCAGAAAGCAGAGAACACGATTCTAGCCTTGAAAACAGGTTATTGTCCCTAGTTTCCCCCCCACTGAACTGCTTTACAAGACATCTGATTAGGAACTCGGGGATTCTCCTGCTGACTCTTCAGTTTTTGAGGCCTTTCTGTAAAAATTCCTGGCTTACTTTACAAATCTGCAAGGCACACACGGTGATGCCAGTCACGGTTTGAACGCGGGTTCTGTTCAAGCTCCTGCTTTGCAGTGGAAGTGGCCCACCTGCTACTTCTGCTCCCTCAAAGGCTGAGCAGTGTTGGACCCGTGTCCATCTGAGGGCTGAGATGCCAGAATTTGCATTTTAACACCGGCTTCTTTGCTCCTCTAGGCATTGTGACTACAGAGAGGTCATCATGTGTGAAACGTGCAGCGTTTTCTTCTAGAAACTTCGAGAACATCCTGACGTGGGAAACTGAAGCAGATATTCCCCCTGGCACTGTATTTGACGTCCAATATAAACAGTACGTGAAGTTTGCTTCTTTTTGGAGTTCTGTTGTTCTTAGGGCCACTGCTCTCAGAGAGAGAAGGGCCAAGGGTTCTCTTCCCCACCACCTGCTAATTGCAATCATGAATTAAAAAACTAAGATTTGGCGTAACAGCCTGCTTGGATGGTTCTGGGGAAGGGTTGTACGGCATCTGTTCTACCAGACTAAAAGCTTTTTCTGTCCTAAGGTATGGAGAAAAATCCTGGCTCAACAAGCGTGAGTGCCAGAGCATCACGCAACCCTTCTGCAACCTCACGCGCGAAACAGAAAACTTCACGGAGCATTACTACGCCAGGGTGAGGGCCTCCGGCCAGAACTACTGCTCCTCCAGCTGGGTGCGCTCCGAGAGATTTGAACCCAGAAAAGAGAGTACGTACCCCTCCTGAGATCCACTAAGTCCTGCTTGCTAGGGATTCATTCCAAGTCTCGCTGATGTTGAGGACATCGTTAAGGAGGATGTCTCTGTGCAGGGCAGGGAAGCGACAGGGAAGCGGCGAGACCATGGTCCTAAAGAAAAGCTTGGGGTGAGGATTTCTAGGGACAAACACCGGCTAAAGGTGGCAGAACCCCGAAGGAAGATGGTATCTCCAGTTGTCTGATTTCTCCTCTGCTCAGTGAAATACAGCTCCAAAACCTTTTCTCATACAGACAGAAGTAATTATTGGCAGTGAGTCAGGGGAGGGTGTATAAGATGTGCACAGAATGATCTGACAACACATCAGCTTTAATCCTAACAGCCGGCCCTGCCTGCCCTGTCTTTTCTAGCTGTTATTGGAGCACCACTAGTGGAGTATATTCCTTACGTACGGTCCATAAAGTTTCTCATACGGCCCCCCTACACTCCGCTGAGAGGCGAGGACGACCGCCAGCTCACCGTCGAGGACATTTATAGCAAATTTGGTGCTGTTGATTATCACTTGACAATATTCAACCAAAGGACACACCAAAAGGTAAAGTACAACCTCAGGCCGCTGGCCCGCTGGCTTCTGTAAATCACATTTCGCGTAAGACGGAGAAGGACCTCTGAGTTTATACATGAGGGATGAGATGTACAAGGGAAAGTCTCAGAGTCTTTGACTCTCAGGAGACAAGAGGAACTTGAAGCATTTCTCTAAAATCCTGGAAAAGAAACTGGAGTTTTCAAGAGCACTGTGTAAGTGGCAAGAATTAAAACCGCTGGCAACATAAAAAGAGAATGACTTAATTAGTTCGTGTCTTAAGGAATCGAAATGCAACAATTAAAGACAGTGTCAGTAGAAAGCAAAATATGTCTTTAGAATTCCATATATACAGAATTATTATAGTCCTATAACAGCTTACTACTGAATAAAATTTTACGCTGAATTTTGTAACCCGATTTGAAGAAAATGTATGCCTTTAGCCTTTCTAAAATACAGAATTTGCCTTATTTTATATAGTGGATAAAGAACGAGCACAACAAAGAATTTGAAGTTTCCAACTTGGACCCAGACACTGAATACAACGGAACAGTATACATAGCTCTCCTCCAGAGAAGCAGCAAATCTCAAGTATTTTGGGTTAAAACACTAGCAGGTGAGGCTGTTAATTCAGCTAATTTAAAAGTCCAGCTAGGCTATCAGATACACAAAATAAATGGATTTCCAGCCGGTATAAAACAGCATAGCCTTTGTAAAGATCTTGAAGCAACACCGACTTGCCTGATTTAAACATCTTAGTCCTCTGAGACCAGACCTGTAACATCATTTAGCTAATCTCTTGCAGTTTTTCGAATCCAGCTCTTTGAAGCTTCATTTCCCACTTCTCTTCCCCACTAACCAGACACCACGTGGCTTCTCTACTGCTTCGCGGCACTCGCGTTCAGTGCCGGGCTGGTGTTGGCTGCAATAAGTTACGCGATCTACAAATACCTGAAGCGACACGGTGCACAGCCCAAGTCTTTGGTAAGTGTTCTGAAACCACAGCAGCAACTTTTGAAAATGCTTGCGACCGTGTGCCTGCACTTCAATAGCATTACTGACTGCGGAGGGTGAATGAGCCGACAGGAGCATTGTTGGGGCAATCCCTGCAGACGACTGGGAGTCAACAGAGCAGATCCCTGCTGGTTGTTACGGGTTTTTTTTCTGATACTATTCCAAAGAAAATTTTAAAGAATCTAAAGCAAACCGCTTCTTGTTAATAACTCGTGTCTGTCTATCTGCTTCACAGGACTTCCGAGGGATTTCATCATTCCAGCCTCTCACGCTGACGGTGGAGCACATCATAAAGCCCATCAGTTTATCCATCCCTTCGCTCCTCATCCCTGAAACGCAGCTACCACGGATCAGCCCCTATGTGGACAGAGCACTGGAGCCACCGTGGCCTTCCCGTCCGGCAGAAACGGGCTACCAGCAACAGATGGACGTAGCCACATCGCGGCTGGCCGCTCAGCCCCCGCGCTCAGCGGGCGCAGCCCCCCCCGGGTCAGCGGCCGAGCAAAGCGCTCCAGCCGCCATGGCCGGCAAAATCCTGCCCCTAACCTACGGGGTGTGCGTCGAAGGCACGGACCATGTTGACGAGAAGAATTTGCAGCTGATCCAAACGCTAAAGGAAGTTTCTCCAGATGTTTTTGGTGGTGGAAAGGTCATAGCCCAGCTGCTTGGCAAGAGCTGCAGCCACTGGGATTACAAAGAGCAGAGGCCAAGCTGGGCGCTGTGGAACCGCAGCGGCACACACGAACCAGTTGTGTTACAGGGGAGCCCTGGGCAAACACAGCAAGCGCTGCTGCAGCCTGGCGGGATGGAAAGGGAGGTGTACACAGCCCAGCTGTCACTGCCTTTGCTGGGACAGGGAGGGGGCTACAGGCGAC
>NW_009713050.1:38121-38377 GCF_000703405.1 Apaloderma vittatum | reverse complement strand
TACAGGCGACAGGCAGCGGAACAGCCGCTGTTACCGGCCTCAGTGAAAGCTGACCTGGACTACGTTGCAGAGGACGAATTGCTGTCATCCCCACCAGCAACCCTCCTCTTCTCAGCCAGCGCTGGCAACTTCCCCAGAGAGAACGGCCCAGAGTGGTGGATGCTGCCAGATTCAATCTCACCTTCTGCAAACAAACTGCACTCCCCAGAGACTCAGGGAACAGAAATGTTCGTGGCGGCAGAGGAGCGAAGCTGCA
>NW_009713050.1:32084-38097 GCF_000703405.1 Apaloderma vittatum | reverse complement strand
CTCGGAGCGGGACAGTGGCACTCCTCTCGCTACGCTGTTCAAAGATTTGAACTTAAAAGTACTGTGGGATGAAAACACAGAATTTTGTTAGGAGGGCTCGATGATATTAAAATCCGTGATTGCCTGACGTAGTAGCTTACCCTGCAGCAGTGCAGTGCAAATGAAGGCAGCTAACCTTGGCTGTACTACCACGGCACAAAGCTGTCAGACTTTTTCCACTGTTGCTCTGTCATGGAGACAGGCACCTGTACTGATACCATTACTTCCTAGGACACTGCAATACTGTCTTATTGCACTTAAATAACAGGCCTTTATTTCTTGCGTGTTCTTCACATTTATTACGAATTGCACTACTTTAAAAGCTGAGTTAAGAATCAAATTCCAGATTCAGTTTACTGAAAATTCTGCAAAATTCACAACTGAAACTGCATTTGCTCTTTACCAACACCAAAGACCCAGGTCCAAGATAAATCCACTCTTTGAAGACATTCAGGTGCGGATGTATACAAACCTAAAAGAATTAAATGTATCGTGATGCAGTAAAAGAATTAAATATGTACTGGTGTTCTACCCTTGGATACATGATTCACACAAACCACCAGGCTGCCTCCAGGAGACACACTTTGCCTTTAAAGCAGTTGCTGAAACTGTGGGAATAGCTCCTGATGCAGGAGTTCTGTGAAACTACACGTCCTTATCCTGCTGTGAAAGAACAGCAGGATAAGGACGTGTAGTAAATGCTTGTAGAAGGACAGAATCTACAATTGCAGAGCCCTCCTCTGCTCCTGCCCCCAGCGCACCCACCTCCAGGGCTGGAATGAACCAAAACTAACGTAAACTGAGAGCAAAGTTCCTGTAGCACTGCACCTTTACTGAAAGCAACAGTAGTTACTCCAGGGACAGAGGAGCCATTATTTTGCATTAAGAGTAAAGCCCAGCTCAGCCTGTTGATTTCCCCTGGTGTGGTGAAAAAGCAGGAGTGTCTGCTGACACCAGTTTTAGAGGAGAACTGAAACCATTTGTAGGAAGAGGCAAGGCTTTGACTGAAATGGGGAAGTGCTCGAACGCAAAGCACTGCCAGGGAAAGGCTCACCAGGAGCAAAGCTCAGCTCTTCTCTCCATGAGCGCACTTGCCGTTCTCTCAGTCCAGGCAAGCTGAGGCTAAAGGCTAAATTCCACTTGCTTTGGCGTGAGTTTGCAAACGAACCGCAGCCGTGTGAAGCAATGGGCTGGGATGATTCAACCCAGGATTAAAGGAATAGTCCTAGAACCTGTACAGGCAAAGGTCCAGCCTCAGTAACGAACAAATCACCGTGGCCATGTCGTAACGAGGCCAAAAAGCCAAACTGCCCGATGGGGTGCCGAGGTGTCGCGGCTCAGGGTATGAAGGGTGTGGACACGCATGTGGCCCGGGCGGTGACCCCGAAGGGCCTTTCTCTCGTGCGAGCTCTGCTTCAGACCGTTCGGTATCGAAGGTTTTGTGGAACGTTGTTTGAGCTGTTTCATGAACGCTCTGTCCAAACCTTACCATCAAAAACAACACACAGAGAAATGCTGCCGTTCGAGCAGCCCAGCTTGCTGGTGCCAGGGAGCACGATGCCCCCGGGGTAACATTCTGCCCCGCTATCTCCTCCCCGGAGAGGCTCCGTTTCAAGCCAGAGATGCCAATCACCTTATTCAGAGTCGCCCGTGGGCTGGATATCTTGTGTCAGCAACACTCCCAGCAATGCTACTTGGGGAATAATCAAATGCCACATTGACAACATTTTGGCTCCTGTTGTGAAACCCTAACCCTCAGCACAGCGTCAGTGTGGGCAGCTCAGTGTGGAAGGGAAGGGGGCCTCAGAAAAACATTGGAAGATGCTGCAAAAAAATACAACACTTCCTATTTAAAAGCCTTTTCAAACCCCTCTGCAGACCCTCTGTCACAGGGTGTGATCGTGTCCAGCCCTCAATAAATGTATCATCTTGGTGGCCCAGGAGAAACGGCAACCGAAGCGCAGAAAACCTAAGGTCAGATTTCCAGAATGTGTATCGGTGCCTGAAGATGCAAAGCGTCCCACAGCTGGGAGGGCAGTCTCTTCTTCAGGCACCTCAAATATGCGAAAAGCTCTGACTACGTTCAAAGGCTGCAAATGGCAGGAATGATCTTAACCCAGCTACTGCCCCACCGTGTCCTCATTCCTCACCTGTTCTAGCCCTAACAGCAGCAACGGGAGGGAACAGGGAATGCAGCTGAGAGACTCTGTGAGCCGCGTCTTAGGGAGGAGATGGAGAGCAATATTCTCAACTTCCTGCTCCGATCATGGCTAAGCCAATATTTATCTTTTAGGCTGGAGGATATCGATTCTTGTATCATTAGTCACCTCTTAATTATACCAGGACAATCACCCTTTCTAAAACTATCTGTGGAAAAGCTTGGAAGCAGATGTTGACGCGACTGAGCTTTACTGTGGCTGTGTGAGGGAAGTGCTCAGCCACCCCCCATCGACAGGCGCTGACCTTAGTGCCTTTCGCTTTTCATAATCACACTGATGGCCTTGTTTGTCTCAAAATGCGTCGCAGCACACAGCTACAGTAGGAGCTAATTATTCCTGCCCTGTGGAAGGACATTTTCAGATAAAGAGGAGGATTTCAACACTGTTTCAAAGGTCTTCCCGTGTAAGCCATCTGTATCCAACAACAGACTGTTCCTCATTTATCTTGACTTTTCCAGAGAACTGTTTTGATAGCTCTAGAGAATAAAAACTAGAAGTTCCTTGCCACAAAGACCATGCTTATTCCTAGGCAGATGTCACGACGATGACAGGGGAGCGTTGCAGTTCCAGCTGTCACACGGATATCGGCGTGGCAGGTGGCAGCTGTAACCCTAGAGCGCACTTTTACTCTTTGTCTTCTCAGCTATATCTGGGAGCTGTCACTTGGCCGCTCCCCACAGCAGCAGCCCCGCTCCCAGCTCACCAGGGATCCCTGTGCAGGCACGAAGGCATCGCCGCAGAGGGAAGCTCACGTTCTCCCTCGGTATTTGGAAAGGTGCCCTGTTTTTTATAAAAAAAAAATCACTGATGCTTTTTTTTTTAACAAGTTCTTTGAGGAAAATCTTACTCAGGGAATTAATTAAAAGCTTTAAATTCTGGAGACAGAACGAAGCAGAGGTGAGGGCAGCTCTGAGAGTATTAGAGACTGATAAAATAGACTTTGTGTCTCAGCTCCGGCATCGCACTGCCCTAGCAGTACTGCCTTAGCGCTGGCGAGGTACAGTGTCACAGAACTACGTGAAAGGACTTGCAGGGCAGCTGGATCACAGTGCTAACCAGTGGCCTTGCACATGCTGGTTCAGAGGATTTCAAATGTCCATGTAGATCTTCTCAGGCTGAGGTAATGATTAGGTGAGATGTTTTGAGAAAAAGGTGACGAAAGCTGCCAAAGGTTGGAAACAGCATCCATGAGGAGAGCGTAAGAAAAGACTCTTCTTCAAACATACAACAGAGGGTTGATATGACAAAGATGAATGATTTTTTTAAAGATTAAACTGAAAAGGCAACAGTTACTCACTACTTGCATCGTGCAAAATTTAGGAAAGCTTTCAAGTGGTGACGCAATGGTTCAAAACCAAGAAGAGTGTTCCTTCATTTCTACAGCTCAGCTTATACCCACAGGTGTTCAGTCATGCCTGTTGAGCAGTGTCTGTTTCTTGCTTTTTTAGGAATACCCCCACCCCAGCCACTAAATAAACGTCACACAGAGAAGTCCTTGTAGTCCTAGTGCTGATCCTGCTGGAGGTCAGCGTTGTTTCATTTGGATGGTGAAGCACGCAACGGTTCTTAGAAATGCAGCCCACTGATAGGGGCAGGGTGACTCAAACCGTGCCTCATTTGCGGGTGGAATTCATTTCCTTGTGGAGGCCAGAATCAGAAAATGTTCAAAAAGGAACGAAGCAATTCATCAGGGACAAGAAAGTGTTGCGTCCAGCCCATGAAAAGCTCCGGCCCCCTAGGACACTGCACTGACCAGACCTTCAGCTTCATCCCGAACGGCAACTTTATACTCTTACACATGCCCTTTACAGACCTGTAGCAGCTGTGAGCAGCCCGCTGCTGCTGCGCTGCCTCTTCAACTAATAAAATGTAGCTGGAAAACATCTGGCTCACAAACTGGTACTGCGGCCTCAGAGCTTTGCTACTTTCAAATCTTCATTTCTCCTTCTCACACCACGTAAAAGCCCTCCCGCTGGAAAGGGTTTATCCTGAATGCCGAAACTGCAAGCCTACATCAAATAAATGGAAAATCAGCAGTCTCTGCTCCTTTACCCCACCCCGGACTCTTAGCTACCACCCTGGGCAGCTGGATATGTGAGCTCACCCAGGGCTGGGGCAGCATTTGCCTGTAATAAGGAAAGAGTAACAGTCCCAGCCAACTCAAACAGAAGAGCTGCGGTTAGCTCCTGATCTAATCACACACTGACATCACTTGGCTGGAGTTGGCATTCACTAAAGGGATGTCAAAGCAAATTATTTAATTCTGTTACGCAGTGATGGCAGCGTTAACCCAAGGGAAATTCCTGGAGAAGATTGAAATGTTTAAAATTCGTTTCAGATGCTTTGTAAACTTCTATCCTACATGAGCAGAGGATAACACAATACTCTGATGCCTGAGTTCGGAGGCACCTGTCCTCCCTTATATCATTTGGCAAAGGCAATAATTTGCCCGATCTGAGAAAGAGTTTGGGCTTAGTCACCCCTGCAGTGAAGAGCTGGGACTGAGCAGCCCCTGCAGGGGTCTCCCCATTGTCCCCGCGGTGGCCCGGCAGGACGCTATATTTAAGACTCCAGGATGGGCGCTCCAACATGGGGAACATTCTTTTGGGGAGAGTCATTCTTAGTGTCATCAACAGGGAGAAGGAACCACTCCTTTGTCCCTTCTCTTTCACGAGGACAGGAGCTCTCACTGTAATCTTCGCAGGGTGAGTCCGGTTTATCTGTAAATAAACTCCTGTTTCTAGAAAGATTTTTAAGATCTTCATAGCAGCAGCAGGTATTTTGTGTGATCACTTTATCTGAATTGCATTCAGAGATAGATTGTGCTTCACAATTGTATCTGCTTTCAGGTGTCATTACTGTTTTTCCAGTGCTGTTCTTAGGAAAATGCTGTTTTACTTTGTGTTTTCTCAAGAGAATCTATTCTGGTTTACTGGTCTGTTTAGAAAAAAATACATACTTGGATTGAAAAATACAGGGTTTAGCAGAACAGAACTCTGTATCTTTACAATAAACACTAGATTCTAAAGCAGTGAAATTTTTCAAGGGAAAAATAATAAACATGATGTAGCAAAAATTAACCTGGATCAGTAACTATCTATGCAAATGGAAAGATCTTATGTCCAGTAGTCATTCTGCAGCTAAAAAAATAGTCCTGAAGAGAGCAGCATTCCATGAAATTACAGAGATACTTTTTTTCCATACGAGCCTGTTTTGTTTTCTCTTTCTTACACTTGCCCACATTTGTTTCTCCCACAGTTAACACCTACCAAGGTAACATTATTGTGATAATTCTGTATTTTCATTTGCATTTGGGAATATTTTGCATTTACCACAACACCTCTGCTTTTCCATACAACTGTGTTTTTCCATGGACTGATTTTTAAGAAACTAGAAAACTGTACTATGAGTAAAAGCTGAGGGGTTTGTATTTTTTATCAGTTTGGCGTTAGAAAGCAGGAAAACTGAAATCCAGGCGCAAAGTTTGCCAAGGGAAAATTTCATTCATGGAGCAAGAGCCAGGGAAAGATTTACAAGTATGTTTGTACAAACATTATTCGGCAACACTTACGTTTCCCAAGCTGTTTTTATAAAGTAACCGAAGCTCTTAGAACTTGAAAATCTGAGCAGTTTAAGGATTTGTGCTCTACAGTTCAGAACCAATTGCAGGACAGAAGGAGGGAAGGAGGGCTACGCTTGTAAAATTTACTTTTGTTTAATGCCCCCTGATTAGTCAGTGCCTAAAAGCAGCGCGC
>NW_009713050.1:0-32053 GCF_000703405.1 Apaloderma vittatum | reverse complement strand
GGCCCGCCCCCAGAGAGGCGCCAGCCACAGCCTCGTCCCTCAGCAGCTCATGGGGCAGGTGGACGGGGGCCAAGGGCGCTGATTTTGCTCCCCGGGGTTCACCTGCCGGAGAGGGCTCTCTCTGCTCACTCTGGGGAAAATCAAGCTGTTAATGGCTCGTATTTGGTAGGATATTATGTTTTCTCCACGATCTACCAGCCTTTTCCTAAGATGTAAGAAAGGACAAGTCATCCCTCAAGACAACTCAAAGGGCTGGATAAAGCATCGTCCCCTTCAAGCACTGAGCTCTAACGGGGACGCAGGCTGCAGAAGCGCTCTGCTTCGGCAACTGCGACTGGTTAGTTCCAGAAAATCCACCCGGATTTTCCAACTCCCGCAGACACCAAGCGGTTTCTGCGCAGCAGCAGCCTGCGCGTTTGGTTTTGTCGCCTTATCTTACCCCTGGCACATCCAGGCAGGGACAGACGTGGTGCAATCCCAGCCGGGGTGGCAGGTCACAGGCTATTTGGCATCACAGCTACCCCTGCAATATAGTGTCCCAAACTAAAAATCTGGTTATTTTCTAAACTCTTCCTCCTTATCTCCTAATCCATTTTTTCCATAACTTATTTTGTCCCTAATCTTCCACGTCCCTCCAATCTCCCGATGCCCCTCGTTTGCCTGTGTGCTATATCGGGGGTCTGATCTCATGGAACTCCCTGCAAGAATATCCACCAGATTTAGAGCACAACATCAGGCCTAGGGAAACAAAGATCAGACTCAGGAAAACAAATCTACTCACCAAATGCTGCTACTGACTGTTCTCTTACAGCTTCAGCTGCCTCTAAAGATTTACTAATTTCTTCATCTGGTCCCATTTTTCACAGCAGCATCACAAACCAGACCCTTTCGTAGTTTGAAAGCAAGAAGACAGTATTATAAGAACTTTCATTCACAGCTCTTGAACGCCAAAGCAAGGACTTAATGATCACTTAACGAGGTTCTGTTAAGGCATCTTATTTGACAGCCACTTTATGTTTTCTTCTATTCCAGCAAGGAAGTTGGGTTTTGACTTCCCAGCATGGGAACCCGAACCTTCTTCCACCACAGAGAGGAGGAGCGGAAGGAGGAGAGGCAGCAGAGCTTGCAAATGACCTCCACAACCAAGAAGAAAAAGTTCAAAACCAGGTAAGCCCTGGAGTTAGGGGTAGGCCAAGGAAATCAGGGCCAGACAGGACTTTCTACGCTCGGCACTGAGCGTTCACAGATTGGTTGAATTTTGAGTTTATGAAAATTATGGAACCTTGTCTGGATTCTTTTATGTGCGTCTGCCTCTGGAAGTGAGGAAGAAGAGACTTTCAGCCCCTCAGAGTTATCGATAGCAGCCGCCCTCGCCTTGACCTCCGAAATCCCACAGTAAGTCCCAAATCACTACCACTCAAATACAACCACCGTGTGCAGCATCGCCCTTGTAGGTACGGGTCACAGCTTCCAACTCATTTCGTTAGAAGCAAAACCAGCCGGTTCAATGAAGAGGTTTTCTTTAAAAAGAAAAGTGCCAGACCTCAAGTAAAATGCACGAAACTGAAAAACAGTGCCTTGGTACCTGTGATAATCATAATATTGCCCTGCTCACAAGCAAGGGCCTAAGAGAAACCAGATTTCATAGGAATAAAAAGAAAATACAGGCAGATTAATAAATTAATGCTAACAGATGGAATTCCTCTTCTTTCCTAGAAAATGTTGGCAATGATTCTGCTGACCATCCTTCTGTGATGAGGGCTGAGCAGCCTAGGGAGTTAGCAACATCCCTCCTCCCTTTAATCCTTCTCCCAACTCCCTGCCCAGGATTGAAAGCGGTCAAATAGTGGGTCCCCTTTTCATGTCGTTAAAGTATTATCTCTCCTGGTAGTACTGCTGGTTCCTACGAGGCACAAATGCCTGACTTGCACACCCACGCTGCACACAAGCCGATGTTTCTGCCCTTAACATCCATTCTTTAACCAAAAATACGTGCTACGACAACAAAAGCCAAAAGATGAAACCAAAATGCAAAGCATTATCCTAACGTGGCCTTTATCATTCTGTGTTCCAGGGATTACAAGATAAGAAGAGAAGCTGCCATCCTCGAGCTAGAACAGAGGGGGCAAAAGAGAATTCGGTTCGGGAATGACATGGAAAAGTTGGAAAAGGAGGTTATTCGGAACTGCAGACTGCTGCGTGTCAGAGCTGACCGGAAGGCCCTTCGGAGGAAGGTCAGCTCAGACATCTCTGTCGGTAGCAGAAATGTCAACAGGATTAAAATTTCCAGGAGTAACTAGCATTCCAGAGAGGATACTAAACCCGATCAGGTGTTAGGACAACCCCAAAACCATCAGAAACAAGGACAAGGCCTTATGCTCCTGCTGCTGAAATGTTATCACACAAGTCCCTTTTGTAAACGCGTTTGTGTAACGAGATCCTAGTCCCTTTCAATTGCCTTTATTTCCTCTGTCCTTGTCACAGGCTCTAGAAAAGGCACGCGTGGAGAAGGAATACCTAGAGCTGCGTTCGGGGCGACCACCCATGTTCTGGATCCCCCTCCGAGCACACGCAGTCTGGGAGCGGATGGACGTGACCCTGGCCTGTACAGTCCTGGCTTCCCCGGCGCCGCAGGTCGCTTGGTACGTCCGTGGCCAACAGTCGCTCCCGCTGCTCGTGGGGGTGACGGCCTGTCTGCGGTTCAGGGAGCAGCTGGAGGAGTAACGTCTGTGTCCTGCTAGAAGGAAGGAAGGGATTGCTTCAGAAATCACAGAAAACACTTTCAATTCTCCAGCTGCACTGTTAGGACCAGGAAAGGCATTCAGTGTTCAGCGGGCCCTGGAGGCAGTGGACAGTCCTTCGGGGCTCCTGCTGGGATGGGACCGACATTCCTGCAGATTTCCCGCCTTCCCTTGGTGCTGCCCTCAATCCTGCAGGCAAAGTTGGGATTTAAGTCCCTCCAATTTGTAAAACACAAACCAACTCTTTCGTTTACTCAGCTCTGCATATTTACCAAACCACAGGAGAGGAAGTGTTATGTACTGGGCCTGACTGCAGCATTTAAGAGGGGTGGAAATAAATGAAAGATCACCTCAAAAAACAATTTGGAAAGTAGACTTTGATCATATGATTGACCATTCCTCCCATGGAGGGTTTGAACTATGCAAACATTTGGATTAGTAATGACTTTGTAGGCAGCTGCTGTCAGAGCTCCTGATGTCCTGTGTCCTTCCAGAAGAGCCTCTTTGAATTATTCAAAGAGCAAAGAGCGGATGAACCTCCCACAGATCCCCAGCGAGCACAGAGAAGCAAGAGCCATCTGCTCAGGCTCCCTCACACAACCTGCAAAGCAGGGAGCGTCGAGTGGGGAGGAAGCACCAGCCAAGGCTCCGGTGCCCGTGGGCAGCCCAAGGGAGGGAACGCGCAGGACAAGGGGAGAGGATCAAGGTTTACTCTCAGGCTTGTTTGGGTTGACGTGGAAGATCTGTAAAAGAGGGAATTGCGTCTGCTCCTGCTTCCTGGTGTGCCTCTGTCGCGTTTGACATGGTTACTTTTAAAATAGTTAATTTTACCAGTCTATTTCTCTGTCCTTTCCTAATCAGCGTGTTTGCTTTGCGTTCAACCAGGTATAAAAACGGAGTCCGGATTGATCCTCGCCTAGCCCCAGCAGGAAAATATCAGATTCAAAACAAGTTTGGGATGCTGACCCTGCACATCAGCAGGTAACGTGTGTGCTCTTGTCGGAGTTGCTTTTTTTCACCTGAGTAAGACCTGCTCTCCTGTAACTCTCGGCTTGCGTATGCCAAGGAAAAGAAAAAAAAGAAAAGGCTGAAATCTGACCCTGCTTGACTTCAGTGTGTTGTGTCTGAGCTAAACCTTTGCCATGGGGAAGCAAGCTCAACAGCAGTTCATGGGGTTTAAAAATCCTTTTAAAAATGTAGACTTCTCTTTTTATGCACGGCCAAAACTTCCTCATTCAGGGAAGGCCACACACACGCAGAGCACTGCACAAGCAGACACACCAGTGGGATCTGGGATGGATCAGTGCCATGAGAACGGTGTTGGTTCAGCTCTGTGAAGGGTACACGAGATAGATACACGCCTAACTTCAGCGGAACCATCAGTTCCACAGGTCTTTGGCTTGTTCTTTACTTGAAATGTTTTGCTTCTGTGTGTCAAGAGAAAGAATTGGCCCCAAGTGTAAGACACTGTGGTAACCACAAGCAAAAGCAGCTTCTTGATGAAGCAATTATCTGCTTCTAACTTCTGGGATTAAAAGGGAGCTCTTTTGAATCTGTCCTGTGAGGTATGAACCATAACTAAAAGCTAAAAATGAGGGAAAGTTGCTTTTTTTCCAGATGCTCCATAGAAGATTCTGCTGAGTACAGGGTTGAAGTTAAGAACCAGTACGGCGAGGCTTATTCCTTTGCTACAGTTCTTGTCAGGAGTAAGTAGAAAGTGTTCCTTTGGTTTTCAAATTTCAAATAGTTTTGATTCTTTAAAATATTTTCAATGCTACACATTATACAACAGGAACATACAAGCACTCTGGAAAAATAGAGAAAGAAGTGAGCATTCAGTTAATAGAACAATTTCTCTCAGTCATTAGTGAGGAGAAAAGCACAACTGGCTAAAATAATCCCTGGCTACCACCAAGTGCCATGTGTCTGGCTGATGTCATGGCTCCCCGTTCCCAGCCACTTCTGGTCTCAGGCAAAATCTTTCCGATTCCATACGGGCACAGCTGTCCTTCCACCGTGCTAAAGTTGTACTAAATTTAGGTACTTATTTCTTCTGGACTGATATGAAACAGCCACACAGTAAATACGTAACAGGCTTCGAAAGCGTCTGCTGCATTTCTGAAGATAAGCAAGAAGTTGTTACCGAGTGCTGTGGCTTTCAAAGGGATCTCTCAGTGCACTATTGCGCAAAATACCGTATTTCTCTCCCAGATCAGGAACTATCAAGAGCAAATGCGTGATTTTCTTCTTCGATCTGTGCTGTTCTTAAAATAACTGGCTTAGACTCCGTAGACACACATTCTGCACAAAGCAAACCCACACATATGGTGAAGGAAGTAAATCATCGGTACTTAAACAGGGAAATTATATCAAGCTTTAAGAAATATGCAGTGCAGTCCCACAGGATCATAGTTTAACCGTGCACATTTCATATATATATAAAAAATAACAACTTTGTCGTGAAAAGCCTGAACTGAATAGACCTACAGAACTGTAGACAACTAAACGCTTCAGTGGGACTGGCAGAGCCCAGGGAGTAATTCCAACGGTACCAGAGGGGTAGGAAGGGAACACGTTTGCTTTGGATATCTTTCTGGTGACGAAGAGAGGGGTTTCTCTGACTGACTGAATTGCAAAGCCAGCTTCAACCACTTCTTCTGACAGAAGGGGTCTCCTTTGTTAGACAGTGGATTTACTGTTAGTCCTTTAAGAAAGTCTGCGTACAGAAGAATGTGACTTGAGAATTGTAAGAGAAGTGTATTATTTCTGGTATCTTGTAGATCCATTAATTAAAAACTCAGCATATCTAGATATACGCAGCACACATTTACCAGTTCTTAAGGGACATCTATAATAGCCCAGAAAACCTTCATTCGCAAGCCTTCCTAGACTCCTAAATTCCCTTTACCCTAAGGCAGAAAACCAGACAAAGCCACCAGGTGTGCAATGCTTCTCTTCCATTAACATTCTTATAGTATGTCTAGAACTCCAGAACTGGGCCTTTGCCATAAAGGAGAAGCAGCTGCCTGGGGAAAAAAAAAAATCTATGGTAATAATCACACACTGCTCCCAATTCCTGTCGCAATCTTCAGGATCAGAGCAGGCATGATGATAGAATAGGGCCTGCGGTCGATCCGAAAACCTCGGATGGGACTGCTCTCGTCACTTCTAAGTGCCTGATTAACCCGCCCTTCAGCAGCTCTCATCAGCGTTTTGGTTTGCAAACACTGTGATGGTGGGTGAGAGGCCCACACTGTTCCTTCTCCCTTGAGCCAGTCTAATGCCACCCCGGTAACATGATTCTTCTTTTTGCTATTTGCATTTAACATTCTGAAAATAGAGACTGCACCGAGGCCTTAATCCTGCCTCCACTGGAACATTCCTCATCCCCCAGGCAGGCCGATGGCATCTCCCCTCCCGGCCCCATGCTGTCTGGAATGCCCTTGATGCCAGGGGAGGGTCTCTGGGATCTGTGGTGCCTACAGCACAACTTCATTTTCCCTAAAAACATCTCTGAGAGTCTCGGAGGACTTGGGACGAGGCTGAGTTTTGGCTCTTGTGCTGTTTGTTTCCTCTTCAGCTGTTAAACCTCAGTCGTCATCTTTCGCTTCTGAGCAAGCTCTGCCATTGCCAAGCTCCACTCATGAAACAAACAGGCATTTTAGGTGCGTTTCTCGTGGTCTGTAAAGATAAGACAGGGAAGTATGTCACTTCATCCTGTGTGAAGTGCATCAGTTCTTAGACTGCATTTCGTGCAGTGATGCCAGCAGTTCAGATGAGGCGAGGCGGGCCAGCATTCCCGTACGACGCCTCCAGAGAACCCACGGCTGTTGCAACAAGTCGTTTGGTGGCGACACGCTGCCCTTGGCTCTAGAACTACCTCGGTGTCTCAGGGCAGATATCCTTTCTCCCTGTTAAAGCCTGAAGTCCCAGGCACTGTGAGTCCCACATCGTGCCCTGGGAGTGCTGCCTTAACCCAAGGGTTTGGCCAAACTCCACTTCCAGTCACGTTTGCGACACCAAGGCTTTTCTCTTTTCCGCGCTGGGTGTGGCGACGAGTAGCTGTCATGGGCTGTCTCCAAAGAGGGATGTGACTAAAGCAGTTCACTTAGGGGTGATCCGAGATTCTCACGCTTCTAATTCGTACAGTACGATATCGGTGCACTCACAGGGCTAAAGCTGTAGCTCCCCGTGCTATTATGCAGCACAGCTTTTCCAATGCAGCTTAAAAAGAGAGAAGCCACACTGAAAAACAAAACCCTCCTTAGCTAAGAGGAGCTGTGAGCACTTCAAGCAGTATTACTTCTCCTAGTATAGTCAGAGGAACAACTTCCATGCAGACACACCCTCGGTTGGTTGTGAAGGTCATCAGCTGTCAAATAATTTCACGTTTTACCAATGACGACACTTTGAACGTTCACCTCAAGAGACAGTTTGAGGGAAAATCCTAGTTTACTGGGCATCACTGTTTGTTATTGAGGGGAAGGTAAAAACTGGCAAGAGGTTTGCTAAATGTATTTTCCTCTTGTCTTACAGAATATTACGGAAAGGAGTCAGGATTTGATTCAGAAATATACAGAAGTGAGTAAATGATTGTTATTATTATTTATTTTTGTAGCCTGAAGTGATTTGATACTCTTTTTCTGAGCTATAGCTTTTCCCGTTAGCCTGACTGCACATGGAAAGCGCCAGTCTCAGGCACGACGCCGGATATACGACAATTAAGTAATACAAGGAGGAAGGCCCTGGGGAGTTTCTTTACTGTGCTGACTTTTACTCTTCTTTCATAGGATCCCTTATGGCCAGAGAGGCAGATTTTGCTTTTCCACTGAAACCCTTATTTTCAAGAGAAAAAGAGGCTTTCACCCTACCCTGCTACTTCTCTTCTGATTTACTTGAGCACCAACGAGACATTACCTGGTTCAGAGATGGTCTGTATGCAACTGCTAAGTTTACATATATATATATATATATATGCACACACCTATATGAATATTAAAACAGCAGGATCTAGTGAACTTTAGTGATCTGAGGAGAATATGGGCAGAGATTGTATCTCAGATCTGCACAAAACGCACAGTACAGGCAACTCCACTTTCTTGGGTCTGAGCACCACGCAGACAAAAGTGGTTTTTTCTGCCTGTGGAACTTTGCCGCTCCTGACTCAACCAGTCGAGGTGAAGTTCCTTTACCCCTTCTCACACTTCACAGGGGAGTTGCTGCAGAACTCTGAACGTTGTGAACTGAAGTACCAAGACCGGGAGGCTTCTCTGACAGTGCCGTGCGCTTACAAAGAAGATGAGGGATTCTACACGATCCGCGTCCCCTCACTGGATGGATATAAAGAGCAGACCACTTACGTGTTTGTTAGAGGTATAAGCAGGATTCTATTCGACTTGGAACAAAAGCTCCTTTCCTAATACTTTGGCATAAAGGGATTCACAACCTCCTACACAAGAAAATATCTCCAAATTTTGCACGTGGATACAACTATGAAAATGTCCAAACCTTCTTTTCAGTAGTGATTTAGGTATTAGAAAATCTGACTTGTATGACTGGGATGTAAGCCCTCAGACACTTAAAATAAAGCTAATGAATAGAAATTTTGGTATGGAAAAGGAAAAAACCTAATCGCTACCTCTTGGTGCTTCTACAGATGCTGCAGCAGAAACAGCTGGTGCACCTGGATCCCCACTCAACGTGAAATGCCGCGACGTAAACAGAGACTGCTTGATTCTGTCTTGGGTGGCACCCAGCGATAACGGAGGAAGTCCGATCCTGGGGTACTATATTGAAAGGTCTGTCTGTTCATCACCTTCGAGCAAAAAAAGCTCAGGACCAGGTTGTGGAAAGGAACTCCATGGGCTGTGCTTCATTCCAGGTGTGTCGCTGGGTCAGAGGATTGGCTCCCCTGCAACGACAAGCCCGTGAAAACCTGCAGATACCCTGTCCTGGGCCTCGCTGAGGGACAAACGTACCAGTTCCGAGTAAAAGCTGTCAATAAAGAGGGCATCAGTCATCCTTCCAAACCCAGCGACCCAGTTACAACACACGAGCCCTGCAAGGACAAGAGAGTGACAGGTTTGTCCTAAAACCAGCACAGTTTTTTCCTCAAGTACACGAGAGGCTGCAGGTGTAACTGAATGCAGCTTGTCCAGGTTCTCCCCGTTCTCACAAATATCACTGCGACACACTGTCGTGTTGTGCCTTTGCTGAAGTCACCTTCGTACTACTCTGAAGAGAAAAAGATGAAAATAAAACCGACAATGTTTCATTGTATGTGTAACGAAATGTATATAATTCTGCATGTAACAAATGCACAGTCTTGGGCTCTGCCTTTCTTGACAAGCCCCAACACCTTCTCTTAGTGGATAACACTGCCCTGTTTGACATTACAGTTATTCCATACGACGAAGGCAGGAAGATAGACATTTTCAAGGATGACCTGGAGGGTAAGTTCAAATTTATACTGAACCTTCCTCTGCGAGAGGAATGATTGTTCCACAGCAATGAGATCTATAGTAACAGGACTCCGGGGAAAACACACTTTGGAACATACACGGTGAAACATCCCTTTTCAGCTGCACAAGGATCAGAAACTCTCCTAAACAGCCTTTTCTAATAATCTTGGTTTGCCTCTATGTCCACAAAGGGTTTTCATCTCCTCCTTTATACCCAAGAAACTTACTTTATAGTGGGAAAACATAATTCACTGTAACATAAGGTTTTTTCCTGCCATGCTGTAACTAAAGCGTAGCCTGTTCCGACTCCCACAGGAGATATCAAAATTCCCCTGCCACCCACCAATGTTCACGCAAGTGAGGTCAGAGAAGATTACGTGGCTTTGGCCTGGGATGAGCCAGATCCAAGAGGCAGAGAGCCACTGAGCTATTATGTGGAACAGGTAAGAAAATAACACCTCACAGAAGGGAAACGGCAGAACAGAATCACTTACTCCTCGGACGGTCTCTAGCACAGGTAAGGCTACTCACGGTGTTGATAACCTGAGAGCTACAGCCCCAAAAAACCGCTTGCCCAGCCTCTCACCAGCTCCACGGTTTGCTTGAGCTCTGATCCTCACTCCTGACACCAATCGCAGCAATAATGATTAACAACAAATAAATAAGTTTTACACCACAGAATAGTAGCAGAATTTTAACAGGTAGCCTGTTCCTTCCCTGTGGGCCCCTCAGTGTGGAAAAGCTGTGAAGAACTGCACAACAGCTCACTTTCCTGGTCCCCACTAATCATTTTGCCGGTTAATTAGTATCTTCTGCCAATCTCCTCCCATACGTATTCATTTGTGACCTGCTGTTTTCCTGCTGCAAAGGAAGAAAAGTTTGGGTACATCAACAACAAACATATCATTTACCTTTTTGGTTTAGGTAGTTTTGTGGTTTTGTTGGTTGGTTGGTTGGTTGGTTTTTTTCCTATTTAACTGCTTTTCTATAAAGACCAGCTCAGGGGTGTTTTAAAACGGAGTTACAACGTGAGTTGTAAATCACCACCTTTTTTGTTACAGGCGATGGTAGGCAGCAACTCCTGGCAAATGGTGAATCCGGACAGGCCAGTTAATTCCCCAAGATTTGCACTCTTTGATCTCGTGAAAGGAAAATCATATCGCTTCCGCGTGCGATCTGCGAACAAGTACGGAATCAGTGAGCCATCCCTGCCCAGCGAGCCAGTAACTGCTGGAGCAAAACTGGGTAATTATGTCATTAATACGCTCTACACTAATGATATGGAAAAGGAGATGTACTAGGAAAGTAACAAGTGGGTTCCCCATAAAGATACTTCATGGTATGTGATTACACAGCAGTTGCTTTGATATCAGGAAATCTCTTAAAGCCTGAAATCCTTCTTTAATTACTTTGCAGTTGTGATCAGTGCAGTGTAAATCTGCCCAAGCAACGGTGGAGGAATTACATTTAATAAAATAAGAAACAGCCAAAGCCTGTGCTTAATCCAAGTATGCTTCCAGCACTGTCACCGAGAGGTTACGCAGACCAGTGGGAAGGAATGATGCGGCCGCGGCCACAGCCTGGCTCGGGGGCTTCAGACAGAGCAGCGGCTGTCGCAGCGTGGGGTGGGTTTGTTTTCTTCCCCGAGCGAGCTAGTACAACAGCGAGAGAGGCAAAGGCTCACGCTCCTCTTTCCATTATGCAGAGACGAGCACTCATTCTTTCTTCTACGTTTTTTTATCTTCCCCCATGTTAAAGCTGCCCTAGTGTTCATTCAGACTGTCCTTTTTCCTCAAGAGTGAAGCACATCTTGTTTCACAGCAGAGTTAGTGAGAAGTATATACGAGTCTCATTTCTCCTCTACTTCAGAGAAGGTCAAGTAGGTGTAACTGCTGAAATCATGGGCTGTAAGGGAGAGGAATGCGAGATACAGCAAATTCAAACCTAAAAATACGGGCTGTAGGCTGGGACAATTCCATGGTATTTTGCTCTGGTTTGAAAATGTTGCTCTGAAAAAGGAGAATAAATCAAACTGGCCAAGTCATGATTTTTTTTTTTAATTTATAAATTGTTAACCCCCCTATTTTTCTCTATTTTTTTTTCTTTTTTTTTAGCTACTCTACCTCCACCATCTCAGGTTTTAGCTTTCAGAGACACCAAGACATCTGTTTTTCTGCAATGGGATAAGTTAAAGGATGGTCTGGAGCCTCTTGGCTACTACATATACTGTCGGGAGACCGGGACCGAAGAATGGCAAACTGTCAATAACAAGCCCGTGGCGTGTAACGAGTGAGTTCAGCTATTGTGCTCCACTGCAAGAAGCAAGGGCGCCAACTTGGATTCTTTTGTTCATAGCTGGAGTCATATTTCAGACAGAAAACCCATGGGTTTGCAGGCACCCAAACCCCACGTCCTCTTTCAGAACTAAGCATTGCTCAAAGTCTCACTTTTACACCCAAAGCCGGGCTGACGCCAAAGCCTGTGCGCACCTTCACAGGCTCTGGATCTGCAGAAGGTGGAGAGGCCTTGTGGCACCAGCAGAACCACATTCCACTTTTCTCCGTGCTTCTCGGTAGCGTAGGTTGGTGTCACTCACACACAGGATTTAGAACACCTCTCCAGCTGGGGGAGGCACCCATCAAGTAGAAAAAGTCCATTAAAAAGTCCTATTTATTCCACCAACAATGGCCGCCAGCAGCGTGGCACCTCGCTATCTGATCTCTACTGAGTCTGATTTATTTTATGTGACAGAGTGCACTTTAATTTGCAATGACAAATAATGAGTTTGTAAGTAACAAAGCCCTATTAAAATGTATTGCTGTCTGTCCAAAAGACTGTTTACCTGTCCTTTGAACAGCCAAACACAAATGCGTTAATTTGCTTTCTTAGATTTACTGTTCCTGGGCTGCAGCCTGGAAAAGAATATGTCTTTTGTGTGAAATCTGTCAGCGAGGCAGGACTGAGTGAAAGCTCACCAGAAACAGATCCTGTCGTCGTCAGAGCAGCTATTGGTAAGTAGCACCATAGACACGTGCAGCCACACAACAATGAAACCCCTCAAGGAATGTATCTATCACACACAGCTATTATTACACGTAACGGCAATAATCTGGAGCAGATAAGCACGGCCAAGCAAAAGGGAACGGATTTTCTCGCACCCTGCAGCTTCTGTCATCAATTAGACTTGTCAAGGGTGGGCAGAGTTAATTAGTGTTTTGACTGAGCAGCGCGTTACATTTTCAGCATTAATTTGGCGATTGTACAAGTGACCATTTTAAGTGCTCAGCTGGTATCTTGAAATCCGCTTCTCCGGGGCAATTACAAAATCCCACCAACCACATTAGCCAGTATCCAACCCTTCATCTCTTCCATTTTATTGACCCGCTGCTTCCACCTTTTCTCTCAGCTAAACCATAAAGCAACACGCAAGAAACATCTTGAGACACATCTGTGACTTTCGCTATGGCGTTCAAAGGAGAATCTGCTCATTTTCTAACAGTTTTACACTGCAAAAGTGGTATTAGCACAACTAGAATCACACCTCGTACGGGCACACAGAAATTTCCTCAGCCCAGTTCATCCCATACCTCCACCTCTTTTCCCAATCCCTAGATCCCAAACCTGCACTGCACAACACCCTGATTTCTCTCTCCCTTTCCCACGCAGCTTGTCCGTCGGCACCACACGGGTTTGTTCTTCTAAACTGTGGGAAGACCAACATGACCATCGGCTGGAAAGCCCCGAAGCGCAAAGGAGGAACTAAGATTCTGGGTTATTTCCTCGATCAGCACGATACAGCTGAACTAGACTGGCACGAAGTCAATATTCGGCCAATTCCTCAGCGAGTTTACACGGTATCCATTTCAGACGTAACACAGCCCTCCTTTAAGCACAGCACGAAATGTCGGTATAACGAGGGTTGAGCTGGTTTTCCTCTACTTCTTCTAGTCTAGAATTCTCTTCCTACCCTCTCAAGACTCCAAGCACGCAGGGCTCTAGTAATAACGTTTGTACTTCTGAACCCCAAGGTCAGCAATCTTGAGGAAGGTCACCTGTACGAGTTCCGTGCCCGTGCGGTGAACGCGGCCGGTGTGGGGGAAGTATCTGAGCCCAGTGACTTGTTCAGATGTGAGGAATGGACAATGCCAGAACCAGGTATCTCTCGCGTAAAAACAACAGCCAGAAAATATTACCAGGTATATTAACGATCTCCTCGCTCCTGCGGAACCTAGCTCCCCGTACAGAAAAGCACCCAAACACTCGTAAGGAAGTTCTGATTCAGATGCAGGGTGTTATTTCTGCATTACACAGATAACAGCACCCAGATACTTTTACTAATATTGCTTCCAGAGAATTAAGAATCTGGACCAAACATTTTAATGTCTTTGTGTATCGCTTCAAAGCAAATAACATCAAACCAGCTCATGTGTGCTTTTATCTGGAACCTACCTCTACAGTTAATTAGCAGAGAGAGCATCTCCTACAGACCCACTATTCACCTGTCACCTTAAAACTCTGCTTTCTGATCACCAAGTGCACCCAGCTGCATTTTCTGATGTTCCTGCCTGACAGCACGCCCTCCTTCGAACAGGTCCTCCTTACGACGTCAAGTGCACCGAAGTAAGAGACTCGTCTGTGCAGCTGCACTGGGAAGCCCCGCTGTACACGGGGGCAGGACCCGTCACAGGGTATCACGTGGACGTCTGCGAAGAAGGGTCAGAGGAATGGAAACAAATAAATAAGCATCCCATAGCCACCACCCACATGAAGGTCTGTGTACGCACTTCGTATCTCAGGTGTTGCTTCTTGTTTAGCCTTACATTACGTTCTGTCACTGTTTCCTGCAGGTTTCAGATCTGGAGACAGGGAAATCCTATATTTTCCGAGTAAGAGCACGGAACAAGGCTGGAATCGGCCCCCCTTCACTTCCCTCAGATCCTGTGGTGGCTAAAACCAAACCCGGTACGAAACTAGAAGTTAAAACATTGTGCAAGTCTGTAAGTACTATGATGGTTCCTGTAAAAAAAATGTTTTATGGAACATCAGCTACATGTCTCATAGCAAGAAAAAACCTCAGCCAAAATAAAGATTAGCAGATCAAACCACCCAAGTTAATTTATGCTAGCCAGACACTCTGTCTTTTTTTGTTCGATGTCTGGAAGCCAAGCCCTGATCTGTTTTGTAAAGGAATGTTTTGTGGCTTTTTTGCTCCTACAGGCACCAATGAAATTGAACTTGGGGTCGATGAAGAGGGTTTCATATATATGGCCTTTGAAGCTCCTGAAAGGAATGACGACTCTGAATTTATCTGGTCAAAGGACTATGAAGGACCACCCGATGCTGACAGAGTTGAGAGCAAAGAGAAAGGCAATAAGTGAGTACATAATACACACTGAGGATATTAACTGTGGGCTGTTGAATAAAGGACACATTAAACACTGAGGAAAAAGGGAAGCCAACTGTTTCCCTCTCCTTCCGATACTCAGCTAAAACACCTACACACTAGGGACCTGCAGATCTCCGACTCTCAGCGGCGCATTCCGGGCAATCCTCACGGCACAAAGGGGACGCATCAGCCGTCACGTTGCTGAGGGTGTTCCCTTGCTCCTCAGCATCACATCTAAATGATGCTGAGCACTACGCTTACAGTTCTGAGTGTATTAAATGTACTGCATTCTGTTACAGGAGGTGTAACTTTTCAGGAAAATACAATTAATTATTATTTTTTTTATTTCTAAGGTCTAAGCTTATACTGAAATACCCATCAGAAAAGGATCTGGGTATATATTCAGTGGAGGTCACGGATGTAGATGACGATATCTCTGCCAGCCGCGCTTTAACAAAAGAAGGTAAAAACTAAAAATTTACAAGAACAAAAGTTTAACGTGCCATAAATTTCTAATACTAGATGTTTAGAGGAAAATTTAGTGTAGAGGAACAGTAAGTGACTGACATTTAATAATAGGGGCATGTTTCCAATTCCCTGAAGGCTCAAGGGCAGTTTCTTTTACAGCCCCTAAGAAAAGATTCCAGGCTCCCGGGAAATGATTTTTCCATTACAGTACCGACTTCACACACAGCTACCCTGTCCCAGTGATTTAAAACTTCTTTTAATATGTTTCTTGGACTGACACAACCACCATTTTGTTCAGACATAACTAAGAATGATCTTCACAACCTTTTCTGGTCCTCCCTGCTATCAAATGTTTTGTACTTATTTCCTTCTTCTTGACAGAAACAAAGTTCATCAAGAAAGCAAATTAAATTGATACAATTAATTAGTTTTGGCCTAATTGTACTAATCTAATGACTTGTTACTCCTTGCATTTCAGATCTGGATAAGTTATTGAAACAGAGCCATGAAATCAGGAACCCACGTAAGTTGAAGCAGGAAGAAGCCACCAACCACCTGTGTCTGGCTGAGCCAGACGTTGGCGTCTGCCCGTGAACTCCCCGCCATGGCTCTCTCTGTTTTGCAGTGATCAAGCTGATCTCCGGATGGAACGTTGATGTTCTGGAGAAAGGAGAAGTGCGGCTGTGGCTGGAGGTTGAAAAGCTGTCACCAAATGCAGAGCTGCGTTTAATCTTCAATGACAAGGAGCTTACGAGTACTCCAGTACGGTTTGGTTTGGCTTCAATTCTGACTTCATTTCCCACTGCTGAACATGACGATAGAGCAAACAGGTCCATTCATAGTTTTCTAAATTCCCACCAGCTATTTTGAGGTGTGTTTTTGGAAGACTCCAAGGCTTGGTTTTCCAGTGTGCATAAGCAGAAAGCCAAAGTGATTCTCAAGCTGTCCTGTCCGAGTATGAAGCCAGGCTGCAGCACCGATGCTGTTAGAGACGGGGATTCCTCAGTGCTACGGCCAGCAACCTCTGCAGGGGCAGCACTCAGGGAACGTCTCCTCCTTATCCCGTTTTCCCGAGAGCCTGCCCCTGACGATCTGGCCACAGCAGAGTTCCCTTTTGTAAGGGAATTTTCTGACAGGAAACCTCAGCCATGTGTAATTCCTCAGCTACTACAAACGCACCTGGGCAGGACAGAGAGCTTTGTCTTGGATGAACGCAAATGAAACACAGCTCATTTCAGTGGATGCTAAAGAAATACCATCTCCCACGATGAAACAGGACATTTTTCTTCTGCTCTACCAAGCAAATGGTCAAGCTTTCGACCCCACCTCTTTGAATTAAATACAGATAAAGCGCACGAATTCTAAGAGCAGATGAAAGTGATTTATTTCTCGGTCTAAGACACTGGAAATAACACTGCACCATGTGTAACAGTGAACTCCAACCTCCTGGCATGCTTTAAAAATGTTCTAGTCTCTTTCTTGTCTTCCCATATCAAGTTAATATTGTAACATTTAAAAAGTATGTGGAATGACAGGACCAGAGGGGAGAACGGGTGAGAATGAAGAAGGCTATAAATCACTGGCCTGTCAGTTAAATGCAGCGTGGCGATGCCAAGATTAACAGAAAGAACAGATACAACAAAGGGACAGGCCCAAGCCAGAGAATTTCAGAGCCGTTACTACAATGTTGGGGCTTTTTTAAAGCAACGTGTAGCAGATTTATTGCAGGCTTTGTCTATTCTAAGAACTGCTTTTTCTGCACTGGAGAACTGACACGGTTACGCAGGATTACGAAGTATTTGTCAAGCTCCTTGTAATGATAATATTTGCTTTGAGCAAACAAGGCAGGAAGATGTAATGATGATGTTTTATGTTTGAACCTCTGACAGGTTTCGGGGTGTAGGTTTAAAAGGTCCAGCAGTGCTTGCACCAGGTCAAGAAAGCAGCAATATCACTCCTTGTCGCCCAAATATGCAATTGCACAGCAGAGATGTGCGATGAAGTGCAACACTTGTACTACACTAAAAATCCTACAGGTTCTGGTAAATTGAGGAATCTGGAACAGCCAACAAGGGCTGCATCATGTGGTTTTAACAGAAACTTTCTCCCAGAGAAAAATTCGCTGTAAGCAATTCTACTGTACCTACGTCCGTGAACAAACAATAGATGAATCCCAGAATACAGAATATCCGAGGGCACTGCCTCATTACAGCTCTAAAAAGAGAGACGCACCTAAGGCCGTGTATCGAAAAGGGCTGTGACGTCGGAGCGTTGCAGAAGATTCTGTGCCAGGATCTAACCTTGGAACAGCTCCACTGGGGGAACACTACTCAATTTATCCCCTTTCCTTTGTTTTACACAGACACATAAAATAAACTTCGTCAGAGGAAAAGGTCTCGTAGAACTGATAATCCAGAATTTCTGCGACGATGATAAAGGGATGTACACAGCCCAGCTGCAGGATGGAAAAGCTAAAAATCAATTCACCCTGGCTCTTGTGGATGAATGTAAGTGGAAATTCGGGATCAAATATAGACTGTCACGCTCAGTGGAAAGTTTTCTAGGCACTTAAGGCCCCAAAGTATTTCTGACAGTTACAATGGCACACCGGGAACGGGGAGAACAAGTATTTATTACAGCACACATTTCAAGTCCAGGAATCATGTAAGAAATTATCTGAATTTCTCTTCAACATAAATTGAAGCTTTTGGTCTTATCAATAGGGCCCTTGACGATAAAAATGGTCTCCTAAAGCAAAAAATCCAGTGGAATACTTAGAGATTTTTTTTTTTTCCAAATGTTTTACATATTTTCTTGCTATGGCAAACTTCTTGGCAGCAAACCATATGACGTGTTACTGTATGTACTCATTTATCTCAAAAGAGGATCGGGGTGAAAATTCAGTGTATTTAACAGGTGGTTCATTGCATTCAGCTAACTGCAATACAGAAACCAGTGTCAACTGCGCTTGAGGGCAAGCCCAAGCAACAGAGAAAGCTCAACACGAAACACACAATGTCCTTGTATATGCTAGCACAGAGGGCCTTTGTAATTACTTTAAAATAGAAAGTAACAAGATTTTTATTCAAATACTTCCCCATAGAGTGCCCACCTCTACTTTCAGTTCTTGCAGTTTGCTTTCAAGTGACCTTCTAAAGCTTCTAAACGTTTTGAATGGAAAGCGTCTACAAAATGTCAAGTCTACTTGACACCCTTTACAACTGGTGGAGAGAAAGGGGCAGTTTTACAGAGTGATTCCACACAAGCTAAATGCAGGATATAAATAAGTTTGATGCACTGTGCTCTAGAAATGCCCATTTCTCTTTACTGACAAGAAAGGGAGTAGAAATAGATAAAGTGAAGGCAGCAACCAGTATGATGAAAGAATGATGGCACTAATCTGGTCCCCACTGAGAACCCTGGACAGAGGTCACTCACGCACGAGAGATGTCTTATAAACAAGTGTCACAGCTCTAATGAGAACACCTTTCACGATCAGAAAATTCTAAAGTGTTACACTGAGAAATACTGGGGGATTTCCTGACCGTTGCTGTTCTCACAGGCTTTGCCAAAGTTGCAGAGGAGGCCGACGCGAAACGGAGAGAATGGAAGAAAAAGCAGGGTAAGATAAGTTGAAAGTTGATGACTTGCCAGAACTGTGACAACAGGATGGCAAAACCTGAGCAAAGCTATTTCACTGCTATGAATTCTTTTCTTTACTGTAATTTTAAACCGTATTATTTAAGCTGAGTAATACACTATGGTAAGATCCCTTGTTTTAAGATACTCTGCTCTGTTCTTCAACACAAATAAAGAGTTTATCTGTCTGACTTGATGCAAAGCAGAGTCACAAAGGACTGGTTAGGCAGCATCTCTAACTGCATTTTGAGACAGGATTCCTCAGCAAAGATACGGTACTGAACCCCACACTAACTATAGGCTCCGAACTGCGGCTCCTATTGCCCGCAAAGCTGGGCAAGGTGAAGCATTCCCTAATTCTCTGCACTGTGGAGATTCACCTCTAGATGGAGGCATTTCTGCAGGTAACACTGGAGAGCTGCAGAAATGCATCGCGACAGAGATGGATTTTCTTTTACAGGTCCACATTTTATAGAGAACTTGAAATGGAAGGTTACTGAGAACTGTGAAGTGCTCCTCACCTGCAAGGTGCGTACAGCTACGGGATGCAACTGCCCGGTCTGAATTCACCGTTAAATTTTAGAGGTGAATTTTAGGGGAAGGGCATGACCAGTGCTCATCCAAATGTTGATCTGCAGACCAAGGAAAGTTAAGAGACAGTCTATCTTGGGCAGAAATTTTAATAAAGAAGGAAGTTTCTAAGATTCTGCAATCCTCTAACACAAGTGATGTCTCATATCAGAAGGACATCCGGGCATTCAGAAATAAAAATCATTTGGGACACTGACTTCTAAATGTTGACTTCAAACAGGCAACAAACCTGAGAAAGGACACCAGCTTCCAATGGTTCTTCAATAAGAAAGCACGAGCAGGTGGCGTGTTTGACCCCCAGACTGGGATAGGAACTCTTTGTATTAAAAAGGTGAGAAAAATAAATCAACTCAGACACATTTTCCCCCTTTTCCAAATCCTGCCCCATTTCAATGATACGTGAAATTTCTGTTGGGGGGATGGATACAAGGGTTTGGATTTTGTTGAGGGGGTTTTTTTAACAAATATTACATACGTACATCTGTATTTGCTAGATAACCAAAGCAGATGAGGGCCAATACAAGGCCCTTGTTTCAGATGACCGAGGAGAAGACAGCACTCAACTTGATCTCACAAGAGGAGGTAAGAGAACCTTGTGTCAGGCAATAATGGACATTCACCTCCTGCCTGGGATTAAGTTTGGATTTGAAAACAAATGTTGTAACTTTCAACCACATCATTAATTACCATAGTATCTGCACGCCTGCACAGGGATTAAAATCTGCCATAAAAAGTTACTGGTCAAATTTAAAGTTTCTTGATCTACCATAGCATATATATCTGCTGATCATCTTAAAAGTATTTTCACGTGAGATTGAAGTAATAAAATGCACCTTTTCTCTTATTCTGCAAGAGTTATAGAGAACAGAATAAAAGTCTCCTTTATATCGGCTCTCGGAGCTTTTTTTTTTTTTTGCATCCGTTCATACTGTACCTCATTTGATAATCAACAGACAACTCTTCATTCCTGGAAGTTCAGCCAGTCCTCCGAAGTGTCAGGAGAATAAGCTTTCACTTCCACTCTGCATCCCTCACCAGTGAAAAACAACAGAGTCGTTGTCAAAGACAACATCAAGCAGAAGAAGAATTCTGTGTTACTGCAGATTCCTGCTTCACTTTTCAGCTTTTGGAATGTGCTCTGCAAATTGAAAACCAAATATGCAGTTCTGACATTCTAATGTCATTTACATATACAGTCATTTATCAAGCTGTGACTGCATTCTAAATTCTGTCAAGCACCACAGTTAAAAGCTCAGTAACGTTTCGGTTACTCCAGCTCAGCATCAATCAGAATATTCTGCTTCCCAAGATTAAATCCCACCTCGACATCTGGAATCCATCATTCAAACCTGATACATAAATCTGCTTTCTGCGAGGCAGTCTGTTGCACATGTTGAGTGCTAAGGAAGATAGAAGCATCTAAATTTAGCAAGAAATGCCCAGCATCTAAAAATAAATGAGTCAGTGGCAAAAAAATCCATTCTGAGTAAGCTTTGCAACAGAAAAAGACCAGTAACTGCTAGATTATAATGCATTCTAAATATAACCGAATCAAGCTGGTAGATCAGATGTTATTTGCTAATAACTGTATTTATAGACAGTCTTTTTGTCTTTGCAGCCTTTGAAGACCTTCTCAAGGAGCTGTGCAGGATCAGTGGTACGTCACTGCCCCGTCAGCTGACCCAGTACTCAGAGAAGGGCGGAAAGGTGGGGTGCGACCGTCAGAGAAAGCTCAGCACCTGCCCTGGGTACAACCCCCCACATCTGCCACTCCTCTGGCGTTAGAAGCACCTCCAAACTGTCAAGGAGGGTAGTCACTAAATAAATCCAGGAATATAAACCCCTCCCCACTTCCAAATGAATCCTGCGACCTTTCCATGCCAGCAGCCTGCTCCTCACCACATCACTTGTGACGTGAATTTGGCCAAGTTGTGCAATTTCGGTGCAGATGTGGATTCCAGACTCAGGCCTCTAGAAGAGGTGCTGACATTCTTCTACTGGCTGCTGGCTAAAAGACACGGGGTCTTCAAGGGGCCAAATAGCATCCTGCTTTCAGTCAGCCACACTCTCCAGAGAGAAACGTTGATAGGTCCCTTGGGGGTTTTGTTTGCGCAACATGTAAAATTGTGCGCTCTTGAGCATCCTCCTCAATTTCAGCCTTTCAATTACACTTTTAGCTCTTTCTGCGACCCCTCTCAAAATTCAGCCTACTGAAGAAGGCATCAAAATCTACACAGACGTGAAGTACTACACAGACTACATGAAAACAACTTGGTATCACAAGTAAGTCCCCATAAGATATTTGCAAGGCTTCTGGAGTACTGTCGCTTATAACTGTTTATCGCAAAAATTCAACATTGATTAACTGAGCTTGAGCCTGCAGCTTTTTAAGGCAATGGTAGATTTGCCCAAGTAAGGGCTGAAAAACACATTCACTCTCTGTCCTGAAACATGCCTGGGAATTCCAAAATAAGCAGCCAAGCTGTTGTTTTCTTGGCACTGCAGAAATATTTGTAAGTGATCACCTTTACTAGAATAATAATGATGCACTTAAGGTACCGCTCTGTTACAGCCACTTTGGTTGCAGACCAAAAAAAAGTTGTTGTATTTTTCCAATTCTTTATTTCTACTACTTCCCTAAACCACTATGAGTAATAAATATTCCCAAACAGTATAAAATTATTTCCAAACACTGGCTAATTTAGCCTCATAATATCCTCATAAAATAGAGAAATGGTGTTTTATTAGATACCACCTACACACGTATATAAGGAGGCTGATTTTTAATAACGTTTAAGGGCTAAGTGCTTAGAAAAATTCAGCATCTAAACCTAATTTAGTCTCCTAAATAAGAACTAAGAAGTCTTTTGCAGAGTTTGTAGAGCTTTGGCAAACTGCCTGAAGGCACAGCCAGATGCCCCAGGAGATTTTCAAAAGTGACTGAGCACACAGCTCTCCATGAAACTACCAGTGAGGTCCCGACTTCCATTCTCTCATTCTAACCAGTTTAGATCTACAAAAAGTCAGCGCTCTAACTTACACACCTCTGCTAAATACTACTGAAATGATATAATTTGTTTACTTAGAGAGAAACAACTGGAAAGCCGTGACAGACTGAAAGCTGGGAGCACGATGAATCAGGTGTGGCTGCACATACTGAACCCGACAGAGGCAGATAAGGGAAAATACACCCTGGAGTTGTTTGATGGCAACAAGTCTCACAAACTGGCAACTGACTTGTCTGGACAAGGTAAGCTGCGTCAAATACCATCACAGGAATGAGATATACCTGAGCTGCTTTCCAAGATTCCTTTAAATCATGGGCGGCGCTTCCTCTCTCCTCTGTATGAGCTGGAGCCGCATTTCCATGACGGCACGTGGTGAAGCTGGGTTAAAAAGAGAGTGAGGGGCCACCAGAGTCAGAGGAAACACAGGGAGAGGTGAAGCGCGCAGCAGAAAGGACTGAAGCCTGTAGGGCGCTTTGCCGTCACCGCGTAAGGTGCTCCTGGGGAAGGGATGAGTGGGACAGCAGCTGCTCCTGGGATGTGCCTGGTTCCTCCAGCAGAGCCTAAAGATGGCACCTTGGAAAAGAGAATGTGGCTTCGGGCTTACCAACACTTTTCCATTTTTTTATGCTGTGCTGTGCACTTCTCTTTGGAAAGGGAACACTGGATCCCACTTATTGTAGTAGTACTTAAATAGAGTCATATTTCCTTAAGGCAGGTGTACATACTGGCTAGACAACAATTACACACATCTATGTGCACAAATACCTGTAATTCCAATGCTGACACATTACGTTAAATCCTCTAAGTCAAATGAAATAAATGGCAACTTTCCCTAAAACCTTTTCACTCCTTGCAGTCTTTGAAGATGCCCTGGCTGAGCACCGAAGGCTAAAGTAAGTTCCTGCCTAAGTATTTTCACAGCTAAATCTGTTTTGAGTGTCGTATTCTGTATCCAGGATACAGTGTCTAAAATATAAAATCACTCTAATTTCCTCTCTCTCACTTTCAGGGAAGCAGCAATAGCAGAAAAGCGTAAGTAAATTAATTTCCTTCCTTCTGTGAAACCAAGCGAAGTGGCATGCTGATAAGTAAAACTAAAAGGTCGTATTTGTGCATTCCCAGGTCGTGCCAGAGTTGTTCAAGGTCTGCCAGATGTTGCCACCATCATGGAGGGCAAGGTAACATTGAGTAACTGGCCCTTGTACAGACGTATTAAAATTAACTGCTGGGAAGAAAACTGCTTGTCTTCCCCTCCTGCACGCTGCCAGGAGCTTTTCTGAGCTACCTCAGCTGCCAAAGGTGGGAAGTGGTGCCCCCCAAAACACGCATCTCAGCTCCCCGTACTGGCGATGGCGCTTCCACACACGCACATGCTCCTGCACATCCAGGTGCTCCCTGTAGCACGGGGCCGCCTTCTGCAGGTTCCTGCCGCTCCTGCTTCCTAGGTCTGCTCCCAGGCCAGACCCTTTCTTTCATCTTACCACTGTATAAGACTAGACGAAGGCTTTTAAGTGCTGGACCTGATTTTCCCATCATTATCAACTTGCTGCTTACATTTCTGAGCCATATTCCCCTTTGCTGGTACACAGCTACAACAAAAATCCTGTAAGGTAGCTGCAAATTCACCACGTGCCCATTTAAGCATCACTGTACAGTGCAAGAAAGCTATAAAAAGACAGAAGAACAAATGTGAGTCAGGCCCAGTGAATTCAGACGGGTTAATCCTGATTATACTAGAGGATATCAGGAAAAGGAGGGGCAGTCCTGGAATCTTACCTAATAAAAATCTAAGAGAAATTTTTTTTATTTTTCTTAATTTCTCATCAACTGAATTTCCTTGCTTGTTTAGCTCTTCATAATCTATTTCTGTTATCTGTTTGACAACAGACCCTGTGTTTAACTTGCTGTATATCTGGAGATCCTTACCCAGAAATCACTTGGTTCAAAAACGAGAAGGTCATCGTCTTCAAAGATCGTTACAAAATGGATGTGAAGGGGACAGTTGTCACAATTACTATACAGAAAGTCTGCAACGAAGACACAGGAAAATACAGCGTCTATGTCAAGAATAAGTACGGTTCTGAAACAGGGCAGGTCACTATCAGTGTCTATAAGCATGGAGAGCTACCTGCAGGAATGGAAGAGGAGGTCCCAGGTGGGATTATAATGAAAAAAACAAAATGAATTAGTCAATTACGTCTCACCGAATTTAAAAGGAATTTAACTCTCGGATTCCTTTCAGTGTCTCTGCCCTAAAATTCAGGCTCATGTTTCTATTTTCATTTTAGCAGCATTTTAGTGGTTTTATTTTGGTAGTTGATAGACACCAAGCTGTGTGTGTGCGCACACGTACATACACGTGCAGGCTCACCTCACAGAGGAACTCTTTCCTAGTAAACCTGGGTGGGAAATGCCAGAGGATTCACAAACGAGAACCAAACTTCCAGTGGAGTTGTTTTCCTTCGTATTAAATCACTACGCGCTACTGATAGTCTTGCAGCTCACAAACATTTGTGTGTGTGTGTGTATTATTAAACTTTTACCCTTGGTGACACGTCAGTGTCAAGTACCTCCGTCTTGAAATCAGTCGGCCTGCGTGTGTACAGGAAACTAGGAACTTCCCTAAGTGAGGAATTTCCCCGAGCACCGTGCCCAGCCAGGGCCCTGAGGTAAGCACCTTTCCAAACCCTAGCCATACGGGGAGAAAAGGAAGCAGTGACGTTTTGAAGGCTTGGCTCTTTACAGAGGAACACATTCAGCTTCTCTGCATACGCTGCCAAGCAGGAATACACAAGAGGGCTGACTGAAAGTCCACAGAAGAGGACTCAGATCCTTCCATCCTACTGGACGTCTGTATTCTTCAGAATTGGAGAGATCTTGAGGTCTATAAGTTACATTAGATTATTCTGGATGTAGAAAAAAGTGTGGCCTCTCAACTCCTCCGAAGCCACAGCTACACTCCCAGCTTCTACCAGTGTAATTTGTCAGTGAAAGATAAAAAAGTGATTGTACTCCTCACACGGCCATCCAGCTAATGCATTTATTCAGAGAAACGGCATCTTGCCTTGCTCCGCAAACTTTGATAAACTGTCCACACCACAGCAGGATTTCTCCCGATCATTTGAGGGACGCTGCTGTTCCAATGTCAACATAAATGGGCACAGCAATCCCCTACAGGATTACCAAACATTTGACCAAAGGCAATTACATTTCAGACGTTACTTAAATTTATATATTAAATTGAATACTATTAACAAGTGAGAGCTTAGCTAACTGTCTAGATTCATCTTACTGTGAACGGAGAAAAGCAGGCTCTGGGGATGGCATCATTAACACTACTCCGTGGCAAAACAGATGAATCACGTCCTAGAATAACTCCGCTACAAACACACACCTTTTGGAGCCTTGTGTGCTACACCCCACACAGAAACACGGCCTTATCCATCATCAGAAGCTCGTCCTTGCTGCTCAGGTATTATCCCACCTAAGTGCAATTACAGAATTGGCTCTTTGGAAATGAATTTCCTTTAAAAGCACATACTAAACCCAAAAAAGTTGTGAATTTGTAGGAAAAAAGTTCAGCATCTGTTTTCTATTTAAATAGAAGAATTACTGACCAGTATGGAGTAATAAAAGTTAACTTAGAAAGGTCACCTACCCCTAGGATACAGGCTCTGTTTGACTTAAGCAATATAACTGCAAGACTCACAGTCTAATGAATGTCTTCCAAAATCAACAGTCAGGCTTGCACGGACAGCAAGGAATATCACTGAATAGCTCTAGTGAGTGTGGAACTCTCAGTGCAACTGGTGAGAAGAAAAATAACACACCCTATTTACTTCTCTCAGTTCAGTCTCCAAGCAGTGTTCCATGTTTTATTCTACCTTTAATCTTCCATGTACGCAGTGATTATTTAAAAATAAGAAAGACTAAAGTGAATAGATTTAGATGCACATTACTGACATCTGCTGGATGAAGTCATAACCGACTGTCCCACTCCAGCACGATTTTCCCTGACCTCACGCAATTGGAAGCCTGAAACTTTGGGAGAAAGCCACGAACTTTATTCCCATCATTTAAGGTTTAAGCGCCCACAGTAGAGAACAGTGTGATAATTAGGAGATTCCTGCTTTAAGACAGTAATTACCTCACATCCATTCTAAATTACGCAGTTTCATCTGAAGGATTCTATCCAAAGCATGGAAAAACGTATTGAACACAGAAGTTGTAAACAAAGAGAAAACAAATTAAACTATGCAACACTATACAATAATTAGGAATAATTACCAGAGTTCAGTAACCCACAACAAACATAACATCCCAAACCAGCTGGTCAAGGTAAAACTTTCTACAAAGCAGAATGAACTAGAGGTTATGATCATTAAGGACAAATAAATGATTAACGATTGTTACCTCACGGTTAATAATTAGCCACTCATCTCACAGTTTGGGCTGGCCTTTCCCTTTCCATAAATAGCATCTGAGTGCCCAGGGAGAGCCCTCGATTTCCTGCTAGCATCACCGCCCTCACCCGCGCTGCAACCTCCACCATGGCATTCAACGGAACCTGGCAGGTCTACGCTCAGGAGAACTACGAAGAGTTTCTGAAAGCTCTTGGTAAGCGTCTAGTTACTTTCGAAACAATCTGCTCGGATTGCAACACACACTTTGCACGACATCTTTTGTTACTGCACTTCTATGTCATTGGGTTTTTTACTTTTGTTTGCACGACAAATTACAGGTAAGTCTGTTACGTCCAGTTTGGAAATGAAAAGAAGCTGAAAATGGCACAAATAGACGTAGAAAGGTAACAGATCACCCCCAAATCCCTGCCTTAGCATTAGCCGAGTCCCTCATGAAAGAGGAGCTACATCAGAAATCGACCTGTTCTGATTAACACAGAGCTTTATACATTTAACTAGAAACAAGTTTTCAGTGACGCACACAGATTTACAGGGTGCTAGTAGTAGTGCAGGCACTTTCTCCAGCACTAGTGACTAATATATGTTATACCTATTTAGTAACCTGCGAGAAGTAGACTTAGGAGGTACCAGCATTATTAAAACCGTACTTACCCTCTCAATAATCTGGGTAAAACATTCACATCGGGGTTTTAAAAGGTATGTGAGTGATGTTCAGCAAAAAAACTCAGTTACAGTTGCAAAGCCCAGTCCGACACCACGACACTGAACCAATCCCTTGACTGCTGAGGACGATACTCTCAAATCCAGCCGGAGACTCAGAGACAACAATTTGCCATTTCATACCAGCACGTTACTTCATAACACAAAAAGTCCTCTTCTGTCTTTTTTACAGCATTGCCAGACGACCTTATCAAACTCGCCAGAGATATTAAGCCTATCGTTGAAATACAACAAAAAGGAAACGACTTTGTTGTGACATCAAAAACACCCAAGCAATCTGTAACTAACTCATTTACGCTTGGAAAAGAGGCTGACATTACCACTATGGATGGCAGGAAGCTAAAGGTAATACACCTCAGGAATGGGTGCAGCTCTAGTCATCCTTGTAAGCCAGTTTCTGTGAAATTTGTCCGTACTGTTTCCATTAGCACACCCTTCTATCATTTCAACAAACAGAAATGTTTCTTCTAAAGCTCCTACGAAAATGCAGCGGTCTCCAGCTGAAAAGAGCAGATGTGATTACAAAACATTGGTATCACTTATTTTGTGTTTATGTAGTCCTCCACTACTTCTAATCGAATCCCAAATCTCAAGATTTTTACGCTTTTTAAATCTGCTTCAACAGTGTACGGTGAACATGGTAGGCGGGAAGCTGGTGTGCAAATCAGACAAATTCTCTCATGAGCAAGAAGTTAAAGGAAACGAAATGGTGGAGGTAAGTGTTAGAAAATGATGGCGCAGTAAGAAAAATGCTGAAAGAGAAACTGTTCTGTGTTGATTAGCTCTTCGGAGGGGGGCTCGATACCTTAAAAAAATCCCAGCCACAAAACTGCCATTACTTGCAGAATTCCTTACAGGTGCTTAAATGTGCAGATACAGAACTTCAGTACTTCAAGCCAAAGACAGTCAGTGGAAAATACTACTAGCATCCTTTATTACTCCTGTTCCTCATTAAAACCAAATGCCTTAGATGACTCTTCTTTAAACATTTCTCATATATTTAATGCATCCTGCTCAACAAATCCTTTCATTAATTACTACCCCAGGGCCAATTCTAGGCATTGGAAGTGTGAAGGGCTTTAGCTGCTGAGCATGTTGCAGAGACTCCTTACAAATTCCTCTAGATTACTACACCCTTACCTTTATCTACAGCATAACCTTGGAAAAGAAAGTAAAGGCTCAGTCAAACCTGAAAAATGACACAACGCTCGTTCCACCTACAGCTCTTCAAAGTTCCTTTTGTCAGTTCTAAATTGTTCAGTCCTGACAAAGAGCTTTTCTCTCTTGAGTTAAGCTCAACAGGCTTCTAAGTGTCCACCTGGACAGTCTCCACAAGAATGACAGCTAACAGCATTAAAGTTACACGTTTTGGATACAAAATCTCCTAAGATCATTTTGAGTACCTCAAACTACTTTTCCAACATTAAGTGAGCAAAACACCAGGCACAAGAACCCATTACTATTTGGGACATGGATTTCTGTTACAGGAAGCAGATCTTTCTGGTAGTATCTACGATACCTCTTAAAACAGAGTGATAAAATGCAGTTGATGATGGCATTTATATTTAGACTTTCTGTCTTCAGAATTGCTTCTGTAAAAAACTTTCCTTGGTATGAATGTTATACTCATATTTACAGGCAGGCACTGTAAATGTATTTTCTTGTGGAATAAGACGAATTCATACAAGAACTACAGGAAATTCTAGGCACTTAGCTATAAATACATTTCCTAAAGTCCAAATGAAAATAAACAGTTATGCCTATTTGCCTTCTACAGACTATGACTTTTGGTGGAGTAACACTTGTCAGAAGAAGCAAGAAAATTTGAAGACAGACCACCTCCTTCGTGATATCTTTACTTACCTAAAATAAAGTGGTTTCCACAAAGCGTGCTCTTTGCTATCTGAAAAAAAAAAAAGAGTACAGAAAATAACTGATTTCTACTCTCCTTTCATACACACGTCACCCACATCACCTCCCATGAATCATAAGACTGTGTTCTCCCTGGGTAAACTTACAGATCCCTTCCAAACTCAGCAGAGTTTGCCTCCCAGACAACCAAACTGAGACATTAACTCGAATTTGATGATCTTTGGGAGCACATAAATTCTGATATAAATGCTTCTTGATTTCTAACATATTCAGTGAGCATATTCAGCTTTAGTTTCTTTGTGCAATAAAGGTTAGGCCTCTAATAAAACCCTTTCTCTACAACCTAGGCAGCAAAGACCAATTAGACATTTGTATAGCTGACCTGCACCACGTGTCTGTAACAGGAATAGAAACAGTAATATTTTAAAAGGTATGAAGCATTTAACAGTCATAAACAATTACCAAGTAATAATAGGAATGACTGCTCTTAAACTGAAGTACACAAGAGCACAATTAAACAAAAATGAGGCACTACAAGAGCAAAGGGAATTAAACATTCTTTCAATTTGCGACACACTCCCAAGCATCTGCTTGTGGCAGTTGAAGTTTGTGAAGCTCAAGTAAATGTGTGCATTTATGTTCAGATTATGTGCCCCTATTTAAGCACAAAATGTGCAGGACCCACGCCTGTGACCATTTCTCTGTTCACCGCTGACGAGATCCTGCGATTACATGAGCAGTCGTATCTCATAGTTATTAAAGTCATTGCAGACTTTTTAAAATTGGTCTTGGGTGTAAGACCTCCATAAAAAAGTTGCTGGACCGCTTATGCCTTTTAAAAACCTCATGAGGACGGCTTGTTCCAATTACGAGTGCTGAGTCTACATCCTCCTATGCTAGAAGAACAGCTTGCGAAGGGGGAGGTTGTGTTTCGGTTAAAACGATCTGCAACATGATACCGAGAAGTGTATTCTTATTCTGGGCTAAGGCTGGCCCCACGGGGAGTTTGACTGGTTTAACCGTGCGAGCATCGTTGTGCTTCCCAGGCAGTTTTAACGCTCAGTACGCTTTTGCAGACTAGATAAAATTCCACGTGAGCTAGACATCAGTAAGATCAACAGAACAGAAATGAAGATGCTGGTAACACTCAGGGAGAGGGCTGCTTTAAAGCATTCACACTGCTAAAAGCCATATATGAGCCTGAAACGCTTCTGTTTGGAAGTTGCTGGGTAACTGCTGCCAACTACACAATGAGACACGACAAAACAGAGCGTAGTCATCCAGCAGCAAATTCACAGCTCGCTGCAACAGTCTTGGATGATCAAATGCCCAATCAGTAAGTTGCAGGATGCAAAATCAAGATACTTGAGGTTTATTTCTGAACCAGCGCAGAGATCGTTCACTTATCAAAGTTCACCTCGATACATGACAATTAGCGTACAAAGGAGGTTTAAATTAGATTGCGGACATACTAAAACACACTAACTGTACATGGAACCTGATGCTAAACCGTTTTAATTTGAAAGCACTAAAAATTCTTAAAAGGATACTTGATCCTACTTCACAACTGCAGTGATTCAGTATTTCCAACAATCCTGCCAATCTTTTCAATCCGATACCAGTATCACCCTGCCACAAGATGTTTTGGACTCAGGGAAAATATCCAGGGCAGCTCCTTATGTGAAATAGTCAAAACCAAGGATTTTGGTCAGGTTGTGAACCTTGCCCCACAGTAATCGATCTGTTCTGAATGACAAACCCTTATTGGTTTGGTCAGTAGTACTGGATCCACTCCTCCACAAAATCGAGTGAATTTTTCTGCAAAGGGCTTCATCAGAGTATTTACCATTTTTACTTTAGAAGAGCAGCGTGTATAGTTGACATACACCTCCTGTATCAGTGATTCAACTTCATCTCTCATTCAAAACCTGTAGAAACATCAGGCAGCTCTGAGTGCGAGATTGCCAGGATACGAACAGCAGCGTCCACCCACCAGTTTTCATTCATATTAAGTCATTGAAAAATACAAAAGTGAAAATACACTAGTGACTGACAACAGGTCTGGATCAATTCCAAGTCTTTCTCTCCCATGTGCAGTTCACCAAAAATTACAGAATCACAGAATGTCAGGGGTTGGAAGGGACCTCAAATATCATCTAGTCCTGCTCCCCTGCCAGAGCAGGATCACCTACAGCAGGTCACACAGGAACACGTCCAGACGGGTTTGAACGTCTCCAGAGAAAGAGACTCCACAGCCTCCCTGGGCAGCCTGTGCCAGGGCTCTGTCACCCTCACAACAATATTTTTGTGGAACCTCCTATGTTTCAGCTTGTGCCCATTGCCCCTTGTCCTGTCATTGGACATCACTGAAAAGAGCCTGGCTCCGTCCTCCTGACACTCGATTCTTGACATATTTATAAACATTTAAACATTTAACATTAAAACTCCTCACATTTAACATTAAAGTTCCTCACACAAGCCAAGATGCAGATGTGCTGCTTCGCTGAGCCCTTCAGCAAACCCCATCTCCCTCCAGTCCCACGTCGGCCATTTATCTGCCCGTGTCTCTGTACGTGAGTCACACATTTGAGGCGCTAAGAAATAATCTCTCTACCCACCTACTTTACTGTTCTCACTCACACAAATGGCTTTAGGAGTTAAAAAAAAAACAAAAAAAAAGCTGGTCCTTTGCAAACAGCGCTGCCCTACAACTGTCCGATGGAAACTCCTGGGGCACAACCCC